>NC_092819.1:68155339-68292839 GCF_023375885.2 Dermacentor andersoni | reverse complement strand
GCGTTGGCAGGTGAATCAGAATTTGTGAAATAGATTTTTTTCAGAGCCGCAAGTGTTACATCTAGAGCTAGTAATTAATTTAATTCGGGGGTTTTACGTGCCAAAACCACTTTCTGATTATGAGGCACGCCGTGGTGGAGGACTCCGGAAATTTCGACCACCTGGGGTTTTTTAACGTTAACCTAAATCTAAGTACACGGGTATTTTCGCATTTCGCCCCCATCGAAATGCGGCCGCCGTGGCCCGGATTCGATCCCGCGACCTCCTGCTCAGCAGCCCAAAACCATAGCCACTGAGCAAACACGGCGGGTACAGGTAGAGCTGCCGGCCCTACCTGTGTCATCTATGGACGAGTATGACTCCGTCAACGGGACACCGAGCCCCAGCTCGTACAACAAAGCTTCGTCATACTTTGCACCCTGTTGGTATACGTAGATCTTGAAGTCAGAAGCCAGGGAATGTTGGCGACTGCTCGTGAAACTGCTCGCAAGACGAATGTAATATCGCGTGCCATAGAGCGAATTGTAGCTACTAAGCCTGTTCTAGGGAGTGAAATAGACACAAATCGGCCACTGTCGTGCCCAGCATGGGCGGAGTGGTTGGCCCGGTCGCTTACGCTCACACTGTTGCGTCGGCAACCACTAAAAAAATTATATTTTGAGCTTGTTCCTACTGCTCTATGGTGCAAGTGTAGCATCTTTGACAAGTTGTCAAAGAGAACCACAGCACAATGAACTTCGTATACCTTGGAGGGGTGCTGCCTTTGAGCCACAGAAAGTAGGCAAGTGATGAGGTTGGTTCGGAAGAACAAACTCGCGTGCCGCTCGAAGCACAGAAAGCTCCGCTCGTTTATTGCAACACAGTTCGCTAGTGTGACAAATAATCCTGCCGAACAAGTAGATTCGACAGAAAAGTTAGTATTGTGGAATAGTATTGCGAATTAGGGGCCTTCGCCGAGCTTTTCCTTGTTCATTTCATATCGGTGTCGTTATTGTCACAACATAGACTTGTAGTCTGGTCATTGCGAAAAAGAAGACTGTTCGTGTATGCACCGTTTAGTCGAAGCCGGTGGTAGAGGGCCTCCACATGCCAGAGTAGACATTGTGGTAGCCTTGATTGGAGTTGTAGATCTATGTTGAAGAGAAACTTGTAATTGTCAGAATGTCAAGACGATCTTTTATGGAATTCATTGAATACACATCGCTTCGCCAAATCTGAAGCCTAACTTTTGATAAAAACCACTTTTATAAATATTATGTTATCATGGCCTTTGTGGACTGCCTCTCTAGTCTTTTGGTTACCTATCACACCACAACGTCCTGGGAGCCACTGAAATGTTGTCACATGACCATCGTTAGAAGTCAAGTGGTGTCGGTACGCTATATCCTCGACCAAAATGTAATTGCTTGATTTAGTGTTTTTCATGTAAGAGCTTTGCAATACTGCTTTCGATCCTGTGAAGATTGTGCATTGTTATCGAAGCTTCCGTTGTGCGCATTTTATCGCCTGTTTCATCGAATACAGCTCAGACAATGTTGATGACGTTACTCTGCGTAAACGCCATGTAACCTTTCTATGCAAATAAGGGGAGGGGGGACACCTTTACAAGTACAAACGTGAATAATGCCCACCATTCGCCATAAAGACACGTAAACCGGGAAAACAGAAATGAAATAAGGTGTATTTATCAAGTACGCCTGTGAGATACACCTCTCATTTGCTTGGCAAACAAGGAACCATATCAAATGGACTCGCGCAGGAAAGAATCTTAGGAAGAACACTGCCAACAGCAAGTAAACAAGCTAAAGTGTAAAATAAAGATTTCTAGTAGCGTTTTTTGAATTAGTTCTGTAAGAATTATAAAAAAATATATATTTGCGGAACAATCACAGTTCTTTTAGATCCTTCGTTTACTGCTCTACCAAGTTAAGCGCTAAACTGACTCGTATTGTTATTTGAGAAGTTGCGTAACGGTGCGTGGCCGCCAGTCCCATACAACGGCGTAGAGCACAGGACGCTGCGGTTCTAGACGTACTGCCCCACCGCATAAAATTAGAACACCCACATAAGCACAGCAGAGAAGTGGCCACATCAGGCGGCTTGACTGATAACTGTAGAAGCGTCATTCAAAGCACACGGAATCATTGTCCACTTCCGGCGGCGTTTTATCTACTTGATTCTTTAAATAAAAAGAAGTTGATCCACAAATATTTTCGCAAACGGTCAAATTTGTTAATTTTCGCTTTTCTTTTCTCTTTTCTCATTTCATTTCATTTCTCTGCTCTCTCGTTTAGTAGATCGCTTAATTTCTCAACTCCTTGCGACTCTTGTTTCCAGTTGCCAATTTTGCACGACATGTGCTGTATAATTAGGTAAAAACCAGACGAGGTAATAGGTGACAGTCATATTGCTTATGCATTTAACTGTTATTGCAGGGTCTCATGATAGAGACTGTTCTGCCTGATTTTACTTTCCACCTTTTCTAAAGCATATTGACACGTGTGCTTGTATATATTTTTCGGGTGACCGCTTTCCACCGTCTAAAAAAATGTTATCGCTCAGCCCGGGACGCGCCCGCATTTATCGGAAGTTTCTCGAATGTTATTGACGGTTCTTGCTGCTGTCTCTTGTGTCCGAAGCTTGTGTATTCTGATTGCATGTGCGACGCGAACTGTGTAGAACTTTCTGGAAGGCGCGCGCACGCACCAGTGTTTACTCTGGAACCTTCGATGGCTCATGTATAAGAGCCGACGCGCTTGACCAGCTGATTAGATTTTCGACGAGCGGCGACTGCGTTCGCCGCTGTCATCGTTATTTGAGTGTAGCCTGTTTTTGAGGGCACAAGTTCGCCTAATAAAGATTTAGTTTCGCCATTTACAGTTTTGATACTGTGTTCGTCAAAATAACTACCACGTGACACTATCACGGTTGTGTGGTTCCGAGGATCTGCCAGCGTAGCGGCGAGCTAGCTGTGACCCGAGGCAATAATGAAGAAAAAGGAAAAGTTAAACGCAACTTTCGCTGCCTCCAGCCGCAGCTCATTCCACGAGTATGAAGACCAGCGGAGTAGGAACCGAATCCATTACTTGGTCCCTAAATGAGCCGAAACAAAGAAGGTTGAACTAACGAATCAACGGCGATGCGCGTGACCGTTGAACAGATGCTGACGCCTGAACGCATCTCGAGTTAATCGCGCGGACACCGAATCGATCAGAAAACTGGTCTTCACACCCCAGGAGAGGCCGATGACTACCGCCATCCAAAAGAAGCGAAAAAAGCAACAAAATGTTGACCGCCAAATAGCTGTAAAGTCTGAAGTTTGATTTGGCGGCGCTTTAGGAATGTGTGTGAGGAGCGGTGGCGTCGGCGGGTGCGTGGGGGAGGGGGTGTGCCGATTAATTTGAGGGGCAGGGGGGTCGGGCCACCCCGGGCTGCCCCGTGGGTACGTGCCTCAACTAATAAGAAAAAGCTTGGAAGTGGCACGTAACAATCGCCTGCGTGTCTGTTTCGGTTTTCCGAAGGGGTTGTGTTATACAGGGACAGTAGTTGAGGCTCACTACCTAAATCTTGACGTGCTACGAATATAGAACACCACTCGCATATGCATAAGGCACGTGGTGCTAAATGAGAATGATTAATTGAGTTATATCAAAGCACAAAATAATTCAGGATTGAGGCAAGCTGTTGGCGAAATTCGAATTACTATTCAGAAACTAGCGCCACAAATCATGCCACTGCCGTTCCCGCCGTGTATGCTGCCTGCTCTGCACATTCGAAAGTACACCACTGGAATAGAGTCCAAGAAGAACATGCCTCAAGTAGCTATATCACACACAGTACTGGCCTACGTGAGGGTGAGTTACTCCTCTACGAGGCACATATTTACTGACGGCCGGCTCTTCTAGACAGCATAGCTCTTCCTGTAGTATTTTTGTTCCTTCCAAAGGCCAGATATTCTCATGGCGTTTAGACAGAGTAACGTCATCAACATTGTGTGAGCTGTGTGCAATGAAACAGGCCATAAAATGCGCGCTACGGCAGCTTCGATAACAATGCACAATCTTCACAGGATCGAAAGCAGTATTGCAAAGCTTTTACATGAAAAACACTAAATAAAGCAATTACATTTTGGTCGAGGACATAGCGTACCGACACCACTTGGCTTCTAACGATAGTCATGTGACAGCATTTCAGTGGCAAGCAGGACTTTGTGATGCAATAGGCAATCAAAAGACTAGTGAGGCAGCCCGCAAAGGCCATGATAACATAAAATTTATACAAGTGTTTTTTATCAAAAGTAAGGCTTCAGATTTGGCGAAGCGATATGTATTTAATGAATAGCATAAATGGTGGTCTTACCATTCAAACAATCACAAGCTTTTCTTCAACATAGATATATAACTCCAAACAAGGCTACCACAATGTCTACCCCGGCATCGGGAGACCCTCTACCACCGGCTCCGACTAAACAGCGCATACACGAACAGTCTTCTTTTTGTCGCAATGGCCAGATTACAAGTCAATTGTATTTGCAAAGATTGGATGCGCTTTGTCGGTTTGTGACAACTGCTACACCGATATGAAATGAACAACGAAAAGCTCGACGAAGGCCTCTTGCCGTTGATAGGGATGCTGAGTCCCTGGCCTTACCCATCAAAACGGCGCGATGGCCTTGCGCTTATTGTTTTCATATATTCAGTCAATTGGTGTGCTCTCTAAACTTTGACCCATGCACGTCGTCTCATGAAGACTGTGATCTTGCATTAACCGTCGAATTTTACCAATGTTATCTATCTTCACGCCTCGGAATCTTATTATACTGCCGATAACATCACAAGACCATCATTTTATTTTATTTTTTTTTTCCTTATTACTCTTGCGCACCTCCCTCTAGGGCCTCTATACTCATTCGTCCAATTTCCTGCAGGGTAGCATGTAGACGAAAATATGCTGGCTCAACACTCGGCTTTTTCAATAAAGAGCTTTCTTTCTTTCTCCGACTTGGGCCACTGAGTATGTGCCATCTGGTATGTGCCATCTGGTATATGCCATCTGGTATGTGCCATCTGGTATGTGCAATCTGGTATGTGCCATTTGGTATGTGCTGCTCTTAAGTGAAATCGCTTGACATAAACTTATGTCGCTGGATATGTGCCACTTGGTATGTATGCACCGCTCTTCAATGAACCTCTTTGACGCCAACTGGGGTTACAGGGTACGCGTTACTGATTAGGTGCCATTCTTCAGTGAACCCTTTCCCAACAACCTGGGTCACTGTGTATGCATTACTGATTATGTGTCGTTCTTAAATGAACAACTCTCACTCTAATTTGGGTCACATTGCACTAGAACCCGTGTAATTTATAGTTGCGTGTAGGTGAAGAGCTCACACCCATCATGCTTTCTAGCACTTATGCGCCACTGAGTATGTGCCACTGATAATGATACATAATCAGTGCACCACTTACACCAATTACGCACTCATCATCGGACAGATTGCTAGCCGCATTAACGTCGCAAATTATCTTGAAAGGATGGATGCGCCCTAATTCCTATTGCAGTAACTGAAGAGATTTTGCTTATCTTCTGGTGTAAGGCATCGGCAGCGATGCAATCGACGACAGGCAGTCGCTCTTGCTTTAGGCTGCTTCGACGAAAACGCCCACTCAAAAAGAAAAAAATATTTCACGTGTTATTGGACGAAACGTCACAAGACGTTGCTACAAATGTTCTTACTGCCGCACACATTTACAGTGACCCAATATTTCCTCAAAGAATTTACAAAGTAATGCTCTGAAAAGTTGTCACAAAACTACTTTCGAGAAGATTCATGTGTTTGCTGTGAAGCGTGATCCTATCGGAATAATTATTCCAGAGGTAAAGTCAGCAAAATTTTTTTTTCGAACGACGAGAGAAATGGGGAAGGAACATTACGTATCCCTAACATAGACGTTATAAGGTTTTGGCAAACGAAGTTGAATATCGCCCACAATTCACCGACTACACCGCATTTTTGGCGCACCGAAATTTCTTGTTAACGTGGAGGAGGTGGAATTCTTCAAGAAGTTGATATCGGAAGTGCATTCAGGTACATCTACTGAAATCCACTCCGAACATATTAACAGTTCTTCGCGTTAATACTTGTGGGCCATTAATGTTAGGTACTAAATTAAATTAAACTCAAGTGTGGTGTTTTAAGTCCCAGTTGCACAGAGGGCTAAGATACAGGCCGGGATTGGAGCACTCCGTAATAATTTTGACTCCGTGGGATTCTTTAACGCGCGCTGCATAAGCACGCTAAGCGAGCGTTCTAGCCTTCCTTCCCTATTAATTGTAATGAATGAGGAACGAATCTGAAAAATTGTACACCGTAACAGTTGTGTTTTGGGAAATCGACAGAACAGTTTATTGCTTCTAATTGTGTGCAGGAAGAAAAAAAAGTAATCGCTGTAATGAAGTTCAGTTGCCATCGCATTCGCTTGGCGAGGGTGCAGTCATTCCTAGATTCGAATGGCGCGGTCACTGCGCGGCCGCGAAGGATCCTATTGAGGGCCACCGCGCCGTGGCTTACTGGGGCCGGGAACTGCTCCGTCCTGTGGACGGACTGCGGGAAACACCACTTCCGGAACTTCGAAGGAGTGATGCGACTGGCTACGGGTACCTCCGCATATGGTATCTTCGGACGACGCCTTCAGCGGTTTTTCTTCGCACGGTCCCTTCTTCCCTTCGGTCGGAAGTTGTGCCGCCTCTGCACCTTTCGTCGGCGCCGCCGAAGTCCCGGACAACGGTGCACGCGAACCGGGGACCTGGATGACCTCCCTAACAGTGGTCAACGACCTCCCACCGGTAACGGGGTCCACCGCCGTAGCTGACGATTGCCTGATTATGATGACGACGGGCTCCTGTCCTCCCGCTGTGCCTCCTCCGGGAGCGTTGAGGAACACGGCCCCCTGCATGTCTGTGGGCATGATGCCGGTTCGTTTGCACTCCGCGTAGAAGGTGTAGATGCCGTACAGCACGTACGACTGCGTAGACAGCAAAAGAGAGGCGGGCAACAATGTACTGTGAGCGTTTTGTGCGGGCTTGCTGTTATAAATGGAGCGAGACTTTCGCAGAAAAATAAGAACAACAGGAAATCAATAGCACCTACATTGACATCGGTATAGACGAAAAGACAGGGAGCAAAACTAAAGGCGTTATTAACGCCTTTTGAGAACATGTTTTATTGCATAAACATATATCAAGTATTCGACGCTTCTAAATATATAAACCACCGTGAAAAATGCACTACCAGCACAGTCCTTGCAGAGGACAACTACAGCCTTCGAATTACAACAGACGATATCTGTGGCACAATACCCTACTCTAATTTAGGCAGTCTTATCATACCCTGTGCTTCCCTTATGCATAATATATTTTCAGGTTTGTCCATTACAACCTGAAGACGCCCTAATTAACAAGTTGCGGCGTTTTAATGCGAGATCACATGTTCGCCAAGCTTTAAGCGAATTATCTACACAGCACCTCATCAAGGGCACGTAATGAACTGAAATTTAATCGTCAGCTAAGGCGTCAGCTACGCAGAAAGGAAAACCAAAGAAAAAGGTGGCCTTCTATCGCCTAAAGCCTTTCAAACCCCAACGTGCTCCTCTCTCAGAGCGACGCCGACTGCGTAAGCATAACAAAATGATTAGTAACTCACAAAGATAGAGTCCTGACTCCTCCTGGTGACACGCAGCCAGCTCTAGTGTCTGACTGGCTGAGAAGAGTCCTAAAGTGTTCTGCCCTGATTGGTGTTGGTGTGAGAGCGACGACCGCCCCACGTCGTTGAGAACCAACATATAGTACATTCGAAGAGGAGCGCTGAAATAATGCTTTCGACTAGTTTGTACTTGGGTTAAATGAAGGTCCTAGAGACATCTATACGCTGGAAAAAAAGATACTGACAAGCCTCTGATAACCCTAAATTATTTAACACAATGTCTTTGGTACAGCCAGCTTTGGCTTCGCTTCTCGGGAGGTGACTGTGTCACGATGTCATGACGCAGAAAGTGGCCACGTGGGAGCAAGACATCGCGACGTGAACACAATCGCTGTGGCTCGTTCGGTGGTCTACTATGCTGCTACAGTGGATTTCTCAATGAGTAGAAGCATAGTAAACGACCGAGTGAGCCGAAGTGAGTGTGACAACACTTCGACTCCAACGTGTCAAACTTTTACTTTAGGACGTCGTGACACAGCTACTTGCTGGGAAACGAAAATGAAACAGCGTCGCTGAACTATAACATTTATTTATTTAATGCTTTTTAATGCCTGCTAGTATTTTGGGAGTTCGTCTTCGCGGACGTTCATTCCACGCAAGAAATGGAGACGAAAATACCGTCTTACAAGAAATTTATATTTGTTCCTGTTTTCATTTCTTCATTGTAGAGCTGGCAGCCAACCCAGTAATTACGATATGGGTCCTCAATTTCTTCCAGGTGCTACAAATAGTTAATTGCATTACCTTTCGACGAGCACAGTTAAGAAGACGTTAAGCTGCGCGTGGCTTCAGACGCGAAAGAGGAAGCTATTCACGTCAGAGAAACCTGATGTGGCTAGCTCCTGGGACAGAAAACCACTGACGCGCACTCACACACGCACACCCACACACACACACACACACACACACTATGGTCGTGGTCCCACATATGAGTCAATTCAGTATTCGAGGATACAAAAGTGGACAGAACGTGTCCCCCTATACGTTTCCAAGACAACGGCCAGTTTGGCAGCTTTCGGTATTGTATGGCCTTCAACCACCGCACGGAGCCTGACTGACGCGCTCTACAGTTGTTTGTGATGCCAAGTAAGCACCACCTCCGCCTTCAGAGCCGTGAATTCTCTTCTACTTCAAGTTCGAAGCCCCGCTGCACTTGACGCGCATTTTGAACGGGTCGCAAAGACAAGGGGCTGCAATTTATTACATGTTGCGCATTCGAGCAACTGAGGCTTCGCACCGCAATTGTGGGGTTAGGGAAGGCGTAGTCTTGGTGACCTTCAGTTATCCTTCGCGCTGCGGCCACTGCGATCAACGAACTGGGCTAGTTCGCTAATTGTAAGGCGAGTGTAGTATCTAATAAATGTTTCCTCAATTATTTGTTGGCACTCTGCATTCACGTAGCGCTATAAGTGCTCTTATTCTAAGCGGGATGGAATCTCAAATGCACTCACTCGCAATTTCCCGAAGGGCCATATTGCCGAATGGCGTTGTTTCCTTTGCGAGTAAGTTTTCAGAAAACGCTGTCATTTTGTGCATTGGATCGACTGCAGCATTGCAACTATCTCGTTGAAGAGAAGGATGGGCTGTGTTAGCGAATTGAGCGAACCCGAGATTCACCGAAAAAGAGGGACAGTAAGCTCCAACGAGAAAAATTTTCCATCGATAAACAAAGCCGATGAGAGTTCATCCGAAAAAGTTGGAGGACGCTTTAGCTTCGCCTTATAAGGGTGGAACGCGGTAGCATTCAACGATCCCTGACTGCTTCTCACGATTCCGGGTGACTGCAAATTATGCAATCGTAATGTTGGTGGCGAACGCTATGGACGA
This sequence comes from Dermacentor andersoni, assembly GCF_023375885.2. Lineage (NCBI taxonomy): Eukaryota > Metazoa > Arthropoda > Arachnida > Ixodida > Ixodidae > Dermacentor > Dermacentor andersoni. The sequence goes on along the minus strand of NC_092819.1, from coordinate 68,283,250 downwards.
AGGTGAACTTTCTGTTAAAAACGTGGCCTTGTGCGCGGGCCGCTACTGGAGGTAGCGCACAGCCACGCCAAGAATATTACCTCATTATCAGGTTTCAGTTACCGTTTTGTACTGTTAATATTTCAGTCTGACAAGATTTAATGTAAAAGGCACGAGCTGTCGTTTTGTTTCGTGACATTTGTTTGCGAGCTGTCATGCTCAAAATTCCGAGGAAAAACTTTGTCAAGAATGTAAGACAAGGTGTGGGCAACTTGAGTTGCAGAATGATGCGGCAGTATAACTGCCGAGGCGTGGTATATACATATACCTAAATATGTACGGGAATTTTCGCTCACGGGGATCACGGCACCGGACGCCGACACCGGATTTTCTGCGACACGGTCCCTTCAAGCTGTCTCGGTAAAATTATATGCACTGAAAAAAAAAATGTTTGATAATAAAAACCGAAAGAAGTGTGCCAAAATTTGCCAAATAAGAACCGTAGATGCTGAACAGTATATTGTGCGTGCTATGACGGTCGCTATAGTGGAAAACTCCGGATTAGCTTTCTACCGACAATGTTTTATGAGATGCCTATACCTAAATCTCAGTGCAAAAAAAGATGCATTTCACCAAGTATAAATGCGATTTCCGCAGCCTTAAAAATAAAACCCGCAACAATGCACCTGCACAGCTGCACATTGCAGGACTTTAATCGCCGCGGTGGGTGAGGCTTACTTGTCATCTGCTTTGTGCTGTTACGTTTCGCCTACAACGCGCGGTAATGCCGGCGCGGATGCAACGGACGCCGGGGCTTCGTTCAAAGCGGCGGACATTTTGGCCCGTTCGACGCCGCCGAAACGCCTCCCCGCCAAGCGTGTCCAGGCGTGTTTCAGTGCCACGTGTCTTCGTGTGTGCGTGTGTGTGTGTGTGCCCACGCTTGTCAAAGCGCGGCAGCCGGGGAGCGGAGCTCCCCAAGTGAGGGTTGGCGATGCGTCACTACACTCGGTTCAGCAGGTCTCTCGGCTCGACCGTGCGCGCCGTCGTGGGCTCATGCTCCGCCGTCCCGTGACCTTCATCCCGTGACCTTCATCCCGTGACCTTCCCTTTTGGACCGCGACGCCGAGAGTATAAGAGCAGCTGCCCCCGGACGCCAGGGGGAGGCTCCGATTTGTACTGTTGAGTTACGTGCTCTCCCGTCTCTCCACTTCGGTCGAACTGACCGGCCGCTCTTTTGCTATGTTAGAATAAACAAGTTGTTCTGTTACCAGCCTTCTCTTGCTTTGCCGGGACCTTCGGATGCTTCCAGTGCCCCAGGCCGCCAGGCCAACGCTACCCTTGGGGCTTGCGACTCATTGGCAATAACGGGCGTCAACACCGAGACCCCAACAACTCGTGCCAGCGGTACGATTCCAACAACTGGTGGCAGCGGTGGGATCGCGACAACGGAGGCCAGCAGCGAAGAGATGCGGTTGACTGTATGCTGAGCAGCACAACGACCATCCGGGAGCAGCGCAACGAGCCCTGTGTGATGACTGGTTGCCTGCAGCGGAACGACTGCGCTGAAGTCTTGGCTGCAAGGTTTGGTGAGTGCGGGACTTTCTTCTTCTGAGTTTTGCCAGGCTTTTGTTAGTGTTAGAAACAGAGCTGGTAATTGTGGTTGTCGTTGCTGCCGGGTTAGTTTGCGGCAAGACAATAGTAGGCAGTAGAGAAAGCAGCATTCAGAGCAGCCATGGATTTGAAGTCGTTGCGCAAACCGAAATTGCTGGAGCTTGCAAGAGAGTTGGGTCTGGATGTCTCAGACAAACTCAGAAAACCAGAACTGCTAAGGGCTATTCTTGAGTTAGAAGCTGAGGATGACGAGCTGTCGGAATGCCTTGAGACTATTGAGGAAAGGGAGACGGCAAAAAGACAGGAGCGCGAACTTAAAGAACAAAAAGAGAAAGAAAAAGAAGAGCGCGACCGTCAACACGCTTTGGAAATGAAGCGTCTCGAGTTAGAGATGGAACGCGCTCGTAATGGAAGTCAGGCACACGGTGCAGGAGAACGAGTATTGTTCAAAATGACTGACCTGATGCGGCCGTTTAAGCTTGGAGAGGACATTGGTTTGTTCCTGGTTAACTTTGAGCGAACGTGCGAGAAGCAGGGGTTCTCTCGGGAAACGTGGCCACAGCGCTTGCTCACTTTGCTACCCGGCGAGGCGGCCGACGTAGTCGCTCGCTTGGAGAGAGAGGAGGCAGAGGATTTCGACAAAGTGAAATCGAGTCTGCTAAAAAAGTACCGGCTGTCAGCGGAGGCGTTCCGTCGGAAGTTTTGGGAAAATGAGAAAGGCAAAAGTGAGTCATATACAGAGTTTGCCTACAGGCTTATGTCAAACATGCAGGAGTGGCTCAAAGAAGAGAAAGCGTTTGGTGACCACGAGAAAGTTCTGCAGTGTTTCGGGCTAGAACAGTTTTATAGTCGGTTACCTGAGAACGTGCGGTATTGGGTCTTGGATAGGCCAGACGTTAGTACGGTGGCTAGAGCCGCTGAGCTAGCCGAGGAGTTTGTGACGCGTCGGGCTCGTGGAGCTAAGGACGGTCAAAAGGGTGAATTTGGCTCCAAGTTTGAGAGGCCGAAGTTCACACCCATGAGAGCAAAGGGGGATACACGTAGTGCGGATGCGAGTGAAAGCAGTCCGACCGAACGTAAGGAGACGGCGGCAACCGAAGCCGAACGCAGAAAGCGGTTCGAGACGAGGCAAGCGCGCGTTTGTTATACGTGCCAGAAGCCGGGTCACTTTTCGGCGCAGTGTCCAGAAACAAAAACACAAGTCGTGTTTTTGTCTATATGCAGCACTGACGAGAACATGAAGCTTCTCGAGCCTTACATGCGAGACCTCCTCGTGAACGGGAAAGAGTGCCGAGTGCTTCGCGATTCCGCAGCTACAATGGATGTAGTTCACCCCTCTTACGTAGAACCCGATATGTTCACGGGCGAGTGCGCATGGATCAAGCAAGCAGTGGAAGCTCATAGCGTGTGTCTGCCGGTAGCAAAAGTGCTTATTGAAGGACCTTTCGGAGCACTTGAGACGGAGGCCGCAGTGTCATCTATGCTGCCCCCCCAGTACCCGTACCTATTTTCGAACAGGTCCGATCACCTCCTGCGCGAGAAGGGGCTTTTGTTTGGTGAGGCTAGCGTTCAGGCCTTAACCAGATCGAAGGTTCGGGAGCTCGCTGCAAAGGCGGTAGTTGCGGGGCCGACGTTGTTGAACGATGAAAAAGGGTCAGAGGCGCAGCAAGCTGGTATTCAGAGCACGCCCGAACTGAATAAAATTGAGCCTGTAGCGTTAAAGGCAGCAGATACTGGAGAGGAAATTCCCGACACGGGAAAGTTAGAAGAGCTGTCTCCAGATTTGCTCATCGCGCCTACGTCAGACGGACTTAACAGGTTGCTAAAAGTCAGCCGGTCGGCTTTGATAGCCGAGCAAAAGAAGGATGGCAGCCTAGAAAACATACGCTGCATTATCAAGGAAGGTATCGCCAAAAAAAATGCTCGCTTTGTGGAAAGAGGTGGGGTCCTGTACCGAAAGTATCTAGACCGCAGGGGAGTGGAGTTCGATCAGCTGATCGTGCCTCAATGCTATCGTCAGGATCTGTTGCGCTTGTCGCATGGGGGTTCGTGGTCCGGACACCTAGGAGTTAAGAAAACTAAGGACCGTCTCTTGCAAGAGTACTATTGGCCAGGGTGTTTTCGGGACGCAGACCACTTTGTGAAGACATGCGACACCTGTCAGCGGGTGGGCAAGCCAGGGGACAAATCGAGGGCGCCGTTGAAGTTGGTACCTATCATTACGGAGCCTTTTAGACGGCTCGTTATTGATACAGTGGGACCTCTGCCGGTAACAGCCACGGGGTACCGACACATTTTGACTGTGATCTGCCCAGCGACAAAGTTCCCTGAAGCAGTGCCGCTTAAAGAACTCAGCTCAGTTGAGATAGTCAATGCACTACTGTCCATATTTGCGCGAGTTGGTTTTCCTGCAGAAATCCAGTCAGATCAGGGCACAGTGTTTACTAGCGCTTTGACGACAGCCTTTCTCGAAAGGTGCGGGGTAAGGCTGTTACACAGCTCAGTGCACCACCCCCAGTCGAATTCCGTGGAGAAGCTCCACTCCGTCATGAAGCGCGTGTTGAGAGCATTGTGTTTTGAACATCAAACTGACTGGGAGCTGTGTCTGCCTGGAGTGATGTTTGCTTTAAGAACCGCGCCGCATGCGGCTACGGGGTTCTCGCCAGCGGAGCTGGTGTACGGTCGCTCGCTGCGATCTCCGCTTCGCATGCTTCGAGAATCATGGGAAGGCAGGGGCGACGACCCAGTCGTGGTAGAGTACGTGCTTAAGCTCCTCGAACGCTTAAGAAGGGCACAGGAGTTGTCAGGTGAAGCAATGGCAGAGGCCCAGCAGAGGGCCAAGGTTTATTATGATCGGACAGCCAGGGCCCGTCGTTTTGAGGTGGGCGATGAGGTCATGATATTGCGCACATCGCTAAAGAACAAACTCGACGTGCAGTGGGAGGGCCCAGCACGGATTGTTCAAAAACTGTCGGACGTTAACTACGTGGTGAGTCTGCCAGGAAAGCGGAAAGCACAGCAAGTTTACCACTGTAATCTGCTCAAACCCTATAAGCAACGGGAAGCAGTGGTGTGCATGATGGTAAACGTGCCCGAAGAGCTTCCGGTCGAGCTTCCGGGACTAGGCTCAGTGACGAACAGGAAAGACACCGATCAAGTCATTAGTGACTTAATAAGTAAAGCATCGCTGTCGCCTGAGCAGAAAACCGAACTACACCAGCTCTTACAAGAGTTTCAAGGTCTGTTCTCTGAGAGGCCTGGTAGGACTTCTGTCCTTACTCATGACATAGAACTTACCTCCCCAGAGCCAGTACGATCCAAGGCGTACCGGGTGTCACCCCGCCAGAGCGATATTATGGAGGCTGAGGTAAAGAAAATGCTACAGCTCGGTGTTATTGAAGCGGGTGAGAGTGATTATACCTCCCCTTTGATTTTAGTTGAGGTACCGGGCAAGGAACCTCGTCCTTGCGTCGACTACCGCAGGCTTAATTCCATCACTAAGGATCAAATTTATCCGATCCCTAACATCGAGGAGCGCCTTGAGAGAGTGAGTAGCGCTCAGTTTATTTCCACCCTAGATCTTGTCAGGGGTTATTGGCAGGTTCCACTTACAGAAGAGGCTAGTAGGTATGCGGCGTTCATTTCACCAATGGGGACATTCCGTCCTAAAGTTTTGAGTTTTGGTTTGAAGAACGCGCCATACTGCTTTTCAAGCCTCATGGATAAAGTGTTGCGGGGACAGCAAGAATTCGCTTTACCGTATCTAGACGACGTAGCGATATTCTCCGCATCCTGGCCTGAGCATATGGCGCACTTGCGGGCAGTGCTAACCCGCCTGCGCGAGGCGGGCTTGACAGTCAAGGCTCCCAAGTGCCAGTTAGCACAGGCCGAGGTTGTCTACCTCGGACACGTGATTGGTCGGGGTCGACGCCGCCCCTCTGAAATAAAGGTGGCCGCTGTGCGAGACTTCCCGCAACCGCGCACGAAGACCGATATTCGGTCGTTCTTAGGTGTCGCCGGCTACTATCAGAGCTACATCCCCAGGTACTCTGATATCGCGGCTCCCTTGACGGATGCTCTAAGAAAGACAGAGCCGCAAACAGTCGTCTGGGATGAGACGAAGGAAAGAGCTTTTAGCGCCCTAAAGAGCGCCCTAACAAGCCAGCCTGTGCTACGATCGCCCGACTACACAAAAGGGTTCGTTGTTCAGTGTGATGCTAGTGAGCGAGGCATGGGCGTTGTACTGTGCCAACGGGAAAATGGAGAAGTAGAACACCCCGTCCTGTATGCTAGTCGTAAGCTGACCAGTCGTGAGCAGGCGTATAGCGCCACCGAGAAAGAGTGTGCGTGTATCGTGTGGGCCGTTCAGAAATTGTCATGTTACCTAGCCGGCTCGAGGTTTATCATTGAAACGGATCACTGCCCTCTCCAATGGCTGCAGACCATCTCTCCCAAAAATGGCCGCCTCCTGCGCTGGAGCCTCGCTTTGCAACAATATTCCTTTGAGGTGCGTTACAAAAAGGGGAGTGTCAACGGTAACGCCGATGGCTTAAGTCGAAGCCCCTAACGTGGGAATCAGCCTCAAAATTGCTTGTTACTGATGTTTTTCTTCCTGAGGCAGGATTTTTTTTAACTTATTGCTTTTGTGTAGTGTTTCAAAGTGATGATGTGCTTTCTAGTGCAATTTTCCGATTTGTGGACGCGTTCTGAGTGCTGCTAAACTACTGTAAGGAACAAGGCAGCAGTATAAAAGGGGAAAGAGCCTGGCAGGGCTTAGTGAGGGTTGTGCCGTGCTTGCTGACTGAGCGGTTGACTTTCGGCGTAGTTCTAACGCTTGCCGGAAACGAGAACAAAAATGTCAACTCTCCCGAAGTCACTTTGCAGTGTCCTGTGTGCACCTGAACGTGAGAACGAGGCCTTCTATGTGCGCTGCGCTCAAGAAACGCCAAAGGACGCCCGACTACGGTTATGAGCATCATCGAGCGACATCCCTCCGGACAGCGGATGCAGTCCCCTGACCATCGGGATCTCCTTCCCCCGGCGGGGCGGTCTGTTACGTTTCGCCTACAACGCGCGGTAATGCCGGCGCGGATGCAACGGACGCCGGGGCTTCGTTCAAAGCGGCGGACATTTTGGCCCGTTCGACGCCGCCGAAACGCCTCCCCGCCAAGCGTGTCCAGGCGTGTTTCAGTGCCACGTGTCTTCGTGTGTGCGTGTGTGTGTGTGTGCCCACGCTTGTCAAAGCGCGGCAGCCGGGGAGCGGAGCTCCCCAAGTGAGGGTTGGCGATGCGTCACTACACTCGGTTCAGCAGGTCTCTCGGCTCGACCGTGCGCGCCGTCGTGGGCTCATGCTCCGCCGTCCCGTGACCTTCATCCCGTGACCTTCATCCCGTGACCTTCCCTTTTGGACCGCGACGCCGAGAGTATAAGAGCAGCTGCCCCCGGACGCCAGGGGGAGGCTCCGATTTGTACTGTTGAGTTACGTGCTCTCCCGTCTCTCCACTTCGGTCGAACTGACCGGCCGCTCTTTTGCTATGTTAGAATAAACAAGTTGTTCTGTTACCAGTCTTCTCTTGCTTTGCCGGGACCTTCGGATGCTTCCAGTGCCCCAGGCCGCCAGGCCAACGCTACCCTTGGGGCTTGCGACTCATTGGCAATAACGGGCGTCAACACCGAGACCCCAACAACTCGTGCCAGCGGTACGATTCCAACAGTGCGTACATCAAAGCTAGCTCGCCCACATATCGTCAGTAATCGCATGAAAAGTTTTGTACCAAATTCCAGGCTTCTGCAGTCGTATTTGGGAGCTTCAGGAGTTCTTACCTTTATTATCGCAATCACTGTGTACATAATGACGCCATTGATAAGCGTCGATGTCTGAAAGAAAGAACAAAATAGCAATTTTAGGTAGAATCGAAGCAACCATGAAGATCACTAGCCAACTGCAGTCGAAACAATACATTAGTGTTCTCGATGCGCGATGCAAGCTCAGGAAAAGAGTCGCATGTAGAACACCCTTCAGGCGTCATGTATAGTGTGTTAACTAGGGTAAAAGCGACTGGAAAATAAACCCATGCATACCACCTGAAAGCATCCCACCTGCACGAGTCGAGACCTTCCCTGTGTAATGAACAAGAACAGGGGGAAGAGTGGTACGCAGTATTTGTTAGGAACATATGAGGCCAACCGAGAAATAAACCAGAGAATGCATGGCTTGAATTACTTGCGTATCTTTTTTTAATTGCAGCATTAAAATGCCGCAATACCATCAATGAGATCCGCGTTGTATGCAATACATTGCTACGGCCATATGTGCGGAGTAGTGCGTCCGCAGCTTCTCAGCGCAGATTGCACACAACACCCACGGATACAAAACACAAGTCCACGGGAAGATGAAAGCTTGGGGTTATTACCAGTAGAGCAAGAAATTGTCGCTGAATCCAACCTCCCGCCAAGGAGACTTGTCTTCTGCAGGACAGCAACTGCTTATCTGAGCAGCGTCTATAGCTTCGTTTCCATGAGCTCGATGCGAGCGGGTCGAGTGAGCTGTCACGTTGACCCAGCCAGGCGCGGCCATATTTACATCCATCTTGCCAAGCCGGTTGGGCCAGTCAACTCGCGCTTTGCAGACGGGTTAACTGAACTCGGATTGACGATTGCTCGGCCTGTTCACTTGTAAGTGACGACCGAATTTCACTCTGGCAAGCCGACTCGGCCCACAGTTGTCCGCGTGGATCTAAACTTAGCATATTCATACGGGGATGTTGGGTGTATAGAAGTTTATATTTAGAACATATATACAAAATGATTCTGAGTAGTTAAGATAACTAAACACCAACAACCCGCAGCAGCCAGCATCTCGCGATCTTGTTCCTCCTCTCCTCATTTATGCTTCCGGAACAGGACCAGCGGGTGGTGGAGCGCCGTCTCGGCGCATGGCAGGCGAAAAATTGTGAGCGAAGTATGGCTTCAGCCGCGAAACGTGAACGACGTCAAGAGGCGTCGGACATGAGGATGCATTAAACTGTAGCGGCGCAATCTCGTAATTTACGTCGTTAACTTGACGTAGGACTTCATAAGGCCCTGACTAGCGAGAGAGAAGCTTCTGGGAGAGGCCGACCCGACGACATGGTGACCAAAGGAGCATCCAAGCACCTGGCGTGAACTTACCATCACGATGGCACCGGTCATAACGCTCTTTTTGTATATGATGCGAGGCTAACAAACGAGATCGGGCGACTTGACGTGCCATGTGAGCGCGATCGATGACTTCACGAGCGTTGTCAGTTGCAACACGTGGCACGGAAGGGAGGATGGTGTCAAACGGCAATGTGGAGTCGCGACCATACAAAAGATAAAAGGGTGAATATCCTGTGGTGTCATGTCGGGATGAGTTATACGCGAAATTCGCGTAGGCCAGCGTGGCGTCCAAGTCGCGGTGGCCGTTGGAGACTTACATCGACAACATCTATGTGAGTGTTCGGTAGAGACGTTCCGTAAGACCGTTCGTTTGTGGGCGGTAGGCGGTGGACAGCTTGGTGCTCAGTGGCACAAGAGCGGAGGAGGTCGTCCACAACTCGAGACAAGAACGAGCGGCCGTGGTCTGTAAATAACTGTCGAGGTGCACCGTGATGGAGAATGATGTCATGAAGGAGAAAATCGGCGACGTCAGTTGTGCAACTACTCGGCAACGCCTTTGTTATCGCGTAGCGTGTCGCGTAATCAGCAGCGACAGCGATCCACGTATTCCCTCTAGTAGTCGTCGGAAAAGCGCCAAGCAGGTCAAGGCCTACGCGACAGAACGGTTCAGAGGGAACTTCAATTGGATAGAGTCGTCCGACAGGTGGCAGGGGAGGTTTCTTCCGGCGCTGACACAATTCGCAAGCTGCGACATAACGACACACGGAGCGGTAGAGACCCGGCCAGAAGAAGCGGCGTCGTATGCGGTCGTATGTACGTAAAACGCCAAGGTGTCCCCCGTCAGTGCATCGTGAAGTTGTTCTAGAGCGACGGATCGCAGATGACGAGGAAGGACAAGGAGCAACTCGGGGCCGCCAGGGTTGATGTTGTGGCGCTGTAGAGAATGCCATCGTACAGAACGAACATGGGCACGTGGCATCAGTGCTGCCATATAGCACTCCAGCGATGATAGACGGTAAGGATTGGTCGCGTTGTTGTTCAGCGGGCATGTCGGTCATGTCAGTAAAAGCGATCACGCAAGTCGCCAAATCATGCGCAGCAGGATCATGGGGATCCACGGGGTGACGAGAAAGGCAATCAGCGTCCTTGTGCAGACGTCCAGGCTTATAGTTGACAACAAACGAAAATTTCTGGAGCCGCGGAGCCCCGCGACCAAGCCGTCCTGTCGGAACCCGGAGGGCAGACAGCCATTAGAGAGCATTGTGGTCTGTAACGACCCAAACGTGCGGCCGTACAAATATGGCCGGAACTTGGCGACAGTCCAAACTAAAACCAAGCACTCCCGCTCAGTGATGGAGTAATTTCTCTCGGCAGGTGACAGCAGGCGGCTGGCGTAAGCTCTCACGCAATCGGTACCATTCTGTTGTTGGGCGAGAACAGCGCCGATGCCATGGCCGCTTGCGTCAGTATGGACTTCGGTCGGTGCAGATGGATCAAAGGGGGCAAGTATGGGAGGGGTGGTCGGAAATCCGATGAGAGCGGCGAACGCGTAAGCCTGCTCCGGGCCCCATGAGAATGGTGTGATCTTCTTTAAAAGATCTGTCAAGGGCCCAGAAACGTCGGCGAAGTTTTTGACGAAACGGCGAAAGTAAGAACAAAGGCCGACGAAGCAGCTCACGTCAGAAGCAGAACATGGCACAAGGAAAGTGCGTACTGCGCGAACTTTTTCCGGATCTGGTTGGACACCGGATGCGTCAACAAGGTGTCCCAACACGGTAATCTGACTGCGCCAGAATTGACACTTCGTGTTGTTCAGTTGGACGCCGGGTTTTAGGAAGACCGCAATAATGGCAGCGAACCGGGTAGGCTGACTGCCGAACGTGGGAGAAAAAAACGATAACGTCGTCAGGTAATAAAGACAGGTGGTCCATATATAGCCTCGCAGAAGAGAGTCCATCGTACGTTCAGGTGTCGCAGGAGCATTGCATAGGCCAAAGGGCATAACTTTGAACCGATATAAGCCATCCGGTGTGATGAAGGCCATCTTCTCGCGGTCCATTTCATCAAATGAAATCTGCCAGTAGCCAGATTGACGATCGATGGACGAGAAGTATTTAGCTCCGTGCAAGCAGTCCAAGGCGTCATCGATGCGTGGTAGTGGGTAGGCATCTTTTCGCGTAATCTTGTTTAAGTGGTGATAATCGACGCAAATACGCCAGGTACCATCTTTCTCTTCCACAAGGGCGACAGGCGAAGCCCAAGGACTGGCTGATGGCTCGATGACCCCTTTGCGGAGCATTTTGTCCACTTCTGATTGGATGACTCGGCGTTCAGCATGCGATACACGATAGGCACGCGGACGAATAGGATTCGTGTCTCCAGTGTTTATACGGTGCTGAACAGCATATGTTACTCCAAAAGGCCTGTCGCCGAAATCGAATATATAATTGTACGATTCAAGCAGGAGAAGTATGTCCGTTGCTTATACAGAGTTGAGGTCAGGTGCAATCATTTTCGCGAAGTCATCTGTTAAGGAACCAGAGCTGTGAGCTGCGATTGGCGCTAATAAACCACTCTCGGCATTCAGACCCTCAATGTCAAATTCGAAACCGCTAGAACCACTGGCCAAGGACATGCCGGCCTGAATCACTTGGGGGCACAGGCGGAAATTCAGGAGCGGTAGAACGACTTCGTTATTAGCAACCGTGACCAGCGTATGCGGAACAGCAACGTTCCGGTTCAAAAGCACGTCGATGATGGGGCGAAGCACATATTCACCGTCAGGAACCTCTGGCTGGGCGGTGAAAGTGACGTAGATAACTGCCTCGACTGACAGACTCACATGGTGAAGCGAGCACAAGTGCGGTGTGGTGGTGCTCGGAGCATCGGCGAGTTGAGGCAGTTCTAACTGAAGAACGCCGGTCGTGTAGTTGATGAGAGCAGAATGAATGGATAAAAAGTCCAATCCAAGGATAACGTCGTGAGGACGCAGTGCACTTTCCAAGAACAACCAGCACGCCGCCGTCGGCCACACGAAGCACTCCGGCAGCTGCTGCGGTGAGGACCTTTTTTAAATGTCTACGTAGGCTGACACTCACCACAGAAACGTGGGCTCCACTGTCTACGAGTGCTGGGACAGGTACGCCGTCTATTTTAACGTCCATTACACTTCTCTTTGTGGGCACAGACAGACGATTTGCTGCAGTAGTCGGCAATGCAGCACCACCTCCGAGCGCTGCATTTCCCAGTTTTCCTAAAGGGTGCGGACAAAAGCCACAGGGGACAAAAGGTGACGTGGCTGCGGCGAACGGGAAGATGGGCGACGTGTTTGCGGTGAACGAGACTGATGTCCGCGCAGGCGATGGTGACCGGCTGCACCACGTGTTCCTAGCAGAGTTGTCAGCGCTGTTAGACTCAGCGGTGGGCAAAACATTGCGGGCATTTCCATCAAAACGGCTCAGGCTGGTCGGCGTGCGACGTGTTGAGGGCCACGAGTTGCGACAGTATCGGGCGACATGACCAATGCGGCAACAGGTGAAACATATCGGCTGGTCGCCCGCAGTTCTCCACGCAGTCGGGTTGCGATAACGCGGAGAGAAGCATCGAGGTGGAGCCAAAATAGTAGAAGGGCGTTCATTAGCTCTGGTATTGGCGACAGCACATACAGAATGTAAACAACTGTTTTCAAGTTGCTGGCGAACGATGGCTTGTACGAGGGGAACTGAAAATGTGGTAGCATCAGGGCTACGCGAACAGAAAGTTGCGGGCGCCACCGCATGCAGTTCCCGTCTAACGGTTCGCACCACGTCGTCTGATGGCAACGCATGCTGCTGTGCGGGTTGATCTTCACACGTCGACGTGGTGGCAGTATTGGGAAGTCTGGCGAATGGTTGCAAGACGCATCGGCTTTTGGCCTGCTCAAATTGTCGGTAATCTTTAATGATTGCACCAACTGCATAGAAGCTTTTGCACATGAGCAGAATAGACGCGTCGTCAGCAATGCCCTTGAGCACGTGCACTACCTTCTCAACTTCTGTCATGTCGTAATCGGCTTTACCACAAAGCACCAGCACGTCGTGGATATACGAAACATACGACTCTGTGGGGGACTGGTCACGAGAGGCCAGTTCCTGCTCTGCGGCAATTTTACGGCCGGCTGGTTTGCCAAACAACTCTGTAAACTTCTCTTTCCATTGGTCCTAGCTGGTCAGCTCCTCTTCATGGTTTTCGAACCACACCGTTGCTCCACCTCTTCGGTAGAATAACAGGTTAGCAATCATACGCGTAGGGTCCCATCTGTTGATTCCACTCACACGTTCGTACATGGCCACCCACTCTTCAACGTCGGCGCCATCGGTCCCGCAGAAAGTGCCAGTATCCTTGGGTTGCACAACGATAACCGAAAGTGAATGCGACGTGGCATGCGACGGTGACGGTGGAGGCGGCAACGACGTTGATCCCGAGAGCTCACTGTCATTCATGCTGAGGACGGTGATGCGGCGTCTACGGCGGAGCTCCGGTTCCAGCTGTGATACCCCGCACCTGTCACCAATACGTTACGGGGATGGGAGTATAGAAGCTTGTATTTACAATATATATACAAAATGAATCTGAGTAGTTAAGATGGCTGACCACCAATAAACCGCTGCAGCCAGCGTCTCGCAATTTTCTTCTTCCTTTCTTCGTTCATCCTTCCGTAACAATATGTACGCGTAGCTTGCACCCCTCACCTCAAGTGGGTCAGTAAGAGGAAAATAATGTGGCGTGCTGCCTAGGTTCCAGGAAGTTCGAGATTAAAAAGACAAATGGTTTGAGTGACGGAGCTTCGCTTTACCAGGATCTCCAGTGTATTGGCAGTGTTCACGTGATCCACACGTTATAAGGCAGTCAGTAAAAGAAAAGTTGACAGTCACTTTAGCACACGCTTAAGAGGACGAAGACTTGCCCGCTAACGAAACATTCATTACATTACTTGACATAGTCATTCCAATGAGTTGTTACGTCGTATTACTTTTCTCCCACCAAAGCTCGTGGGTGTCAGAGCCTTAATTAACTTCACCCTAATTAACACGAAATGTTGAGGACCCGGCTCCCACCAATGGTCTTGAGTTAGTGTGTCTTAATGAAACATATTGTAAACAACCGTGCCTTAATTAACTTCCCCATAATTAACACCAAATATAGTGGGTTCGACTCTCGTCCTACACGATCTCAATTGGAATCCAGCTTAGAGATATGGCCGGTTCACCCATATCTCCATGCTGGGTCGTGGGTTCGAGTCCCCTAATCAACTTCACCCTAACAATAAATGTCGCTGGTTCGACAGCCACCAGAGGTCGGGCGTTCGGCTCCCGCCAAAGGTCGTCGGTTCGAGTGCCTTATTTACCTTTGTCTTAATTTATGGTATCTTAATTAACTGTACCTTCATTAACTTTGCCTTAATAAACACCACGGGTCGTGCTGACGCTCCTTTTTCTCCTCGCCTTCACATTTTCTAATAAAAAATTTGATGGCGTAAGTCGCCCTAATTAACACCAAAGGCATAGGGTTCGACTGCCACCAAAGGCCGAAGGTTTGACTCCCACCAAGAGTCGTGGGTCCTTACCAAATTCGCCTTAATTCAATTCGACTCCCGCCAACGGGTCAACGGTTCGAGTCCCTGTGAAAAACGGTGCCACAACGCCGGGTGGCGCAACGCCTGATGTCGGAGTCTTCGTCCCATGAGCCACCTTTTTAAATTCTACCTTTAGTGCAGTAGTTTCTAAGCTATGTGTGAGGGCGTTCTGTGGACGCTACTGAGGAAGTCAATCATCCCCATCCTGATAACTTTTAAGCGTTTCCTGTAATATTGCGCATGTGTTTCAAGTGTGACATAACAGTGAGATGGATTGGCGTGGTTGGTAATTTTACATATGGTACTAGATTTACGACACGAAACGTAGGAAACAGAACGAGGTAACAGCCAACGACGACGAGCGCTTGTCCTCGTCCGTTGTTACGTTGTCCTGTGTCACGCTTTCGCTCTGTAACCCTAGTACCATGTTTAGGCCACGAGCTGTCCATCTGCTTGTTGCCCTCGCTGGCTTGACTGGTTACGACAGCCCTTGCGATCACGGTGCCTTTGTCGCTGTAGAAACATGTGGTCACGTCTTCGTGATTGTGTCAACAATAAAGGGAACTATTTTCTGGGTACGTACAGGTGAACTACACCATGCTTTTGTGGGAGAAGGCGTTTGTGACCTCTCTCCGACTGCCAGTGAGAGGTCAAGAACGTAGCGGCAAGTGCGCCCCAACTGGAACACGCAATCACATGCCACCAAATCACCGCATCCCATTCCCAGCGTCCACCTTAAAGAAGGACACTACCCGAAAAATGCGCAGCATGCGAGACCTCAAATGCTACGCTTTTTCATAGTAGACACGGGACTCCCGCACACAAAGCATACGGTCGCTTTCCGCATAATATCCATATTTTGTGGCAGTACTGGCACAGCCACTCCCTTTCGTTGGAAAATAAGAGCCAAGAATACGAAAATACAGTACTAGAGCCTGCTGCCCTAGAGGAGTAGATGCCATGCTAGTGCTCAGGTAGACATTTGTCCACCCAGACTGACTCCCTTCTTTATGTCGCAATGTCTTTTTACACCATTGACCGGGATGGAGGCGCTGAACCCAATAGCGTTTTTTCTTTCTCCTCGCCTACTTTGTTGTCACTAAATATCCACGCCTTCCCCTTAGCGTTGCTTAGGCGCTCCACTTGGGGAGCGTATCGCGCTACCCACATAATGTCACACGTTGTCGACGCTTCCCTTCCTGCAGTGGAGGCTGGGGGACTCTCTCTTGAAAACGTACACACTTATTGCGCAGGAAGAAGAAAAGCAATAGCCGAGCACTTCTGAAAAATATGCTGATCCCACGCACTGCGGGGAATCAATGTAAGCGAAGCTTTGTATGCTGTTTGCTTTGATTGACTATAATTAGCGCAGAAGTTGGCAGCGAATGTGTATTTTCTTCAGCGTTTAGTCCAATACGAGAGTGGTGAGCTGATGTTATACGTTACGTTGAGTGCACTACTGCTGCTTGCGTAGTCAACAGAACAAAAAGGGGGACGTGTTTGGTTGAGGCGTTGTAGTGCGTCATTGTTCACAATCTGTGAGGGTTGCCATTATCATTGCCTCACATGGCACATCGCATCGCTGGAGAAGTGTTAAACTTTAATTGAATGATTCGGCTGTACGCAATTCAATTATTATGAAACTGCATGTATACATTGTACAGTAACATTAGCAGTCTGCACCATGTTTCGCTGCGTAGCGAAGACGCTCTCGTTCCGTGCGACGCTTCTTTCGGGCCTTGGTGTCCTCGATGCTGAGGGCACGGCCATCTTCAAGCGAAGCTCGTATTAGGTCACAAAAGGCGTTGTCATTTATGACCCAATAATCAGACACCGTTACCTGTGAATTACTTAATCGTGACGAAGGTCAGGTGCATGCAGGAAAAGCTTCGCTTACCCCTATTTTCCAGTAGGGGAAGGGTTGATTTTTGTTTCTAGAGCGCCTTACGTGCTCCGTCTGCCTAAGTGACCAGCATGTGGTTGAAGGGCCAGCTCTAAGCGCTCTTTTCAGGCTATGGACGATTGTAATGTTTACGTTATCACAGCCCAGCACGCGACCTCCGCAGCCTAGCACTTGCTTTTTTGTCGCATAGGAAAGTAAGCACAGCACGTGCCTTATGTACAAACTACGCAAACCAGCCCGTGGCGGCGCCGGCCGGGATGCGCGGAGGCGAGCGCCATCTGGTAGTGTCGCAAGAAACCCAGTGGCACGCGGGGTAAGACCATCACAGCGCCCGGAATGTCGGGAGAAGAGGCATAGAAAGCTTCGCCTTAAATTTATTCGCTTTGCAAAGCAGAGGAAGCGCTTTATTTGGCGAACGTCATCCTTGAAGGCGAATATTTGCCACAATGAGGATGTCCAGGTAAGGCTTGTTATTTGATTGCGTAATTTCCTAGGTAAAACAGACGTTAACCAACGCATGTGCAGCGTTATTACGAATAGCTATAAAATGCAGAGATGATTCATTATACGTGCGTTATTTCAAGCGGTGCGACTCCCGGCGCGGAAGACCACTGCTACCCAGCCCTACCGAAGCCGCAACGTGACCTGTGGGCAGCGAGTCAAGAGAGCGGTCGTCCCAGGTCGCTTATTCACGGTAGCACCTTCTCACCGCCCCGAAGCTCTCGCGCGACAACGCGTGCGTCTCAAATGACTTTAGAGTTGTCGTTTGGTGACGAACGCACCCCGCCACTTCGAGCTTGCGTGTAAGTAGGTGCTCTTTGCATCGGCGGATTCCAATTGGCTGTGAACTTTGAATTCCAACCACCAGCCACCGCCAACATAGAAAATTGGCGGAAAAAAAACAACGAAGGATATTCGTTTTAGGAGACCACGTGGCAGATGAGACATGAGTCCCCAGCTTACATGCCTCGGCGGCGGCTTTCATCTTTACGCTAGCACGACGACGGAACGATGGGTGGCGGCTGGCTGGAAAATAGTGCTGGACAAACCATCTCCGGAACTTCGCGGGCGTAGTCTTTCCTTTAACTACCTTTTCTAGCGTGTTATTTCTAAAAAAAAAGACATTACACCGGTTGTGACTTATATCGTACACAACGTCGCGTATTCTGCGTTGCTATTTAATTTTTTCTTAACACTCCTCACTCGCTGCTTTCTTGTCAAGAACGCCATGCCACACTCATACGCGTATGCTGTTCATCACCTACAGATACAGGAGGTACAGCATAAAAGAAAGAACAATGCACGCCGTACAGAAGATGATTCTTGAACTTGTTCTTATTCTTATTCATGAGCCCCAAAGAGCGAAAATGTTTCTTTCAGTGCAGTGAACAGGGCATATCTTTCTGCGGACTACTTCACTGTATTGCTCAATCCAGACAGCCCAACTAAATGACGGTAGAAGGGAAACATCTGCAACCGGTCTTCGCAGATGTTTTGTCCTCATGTATAAGTATTTTCGTACTGTCTTGCCACGTCCATTTGACAAGTGTGTGTGTGAGTGCGTGATTGCGTGCGTGCGTTAGTATCGAGACATGTACTCACGCGATAAGAATCTTCATCGGTACCCGGGTCGAGCTTTTCAATGCGTTCCTGAAAAGGTCACAAAAAGTGAGCATGTATAAACGCCGAAGCATTCGTATGTTTATCGCGCTTGACATGCGCATAAATTGCGCGCATCCAGATTGAAATGCCCGGATCGCGCAACGGTACTACGTTGCGTATCGCGACCTTCATACCACTCCTCGCTGACTGCCTTTCTCGTCACCCCGTGGATGCCCCTGATCCTGCTGCGCATGATCCGGTGACTTGCGTGATCGCTTTTACTGCCAAATTACAAATACTTTCGATGCCACGACAACTACGGTCTCTCACTGTGTTAGCCCGATTTACCAGCATATTTCGACAGGAAGTCTAAGGAACAAAAGATCGTGTGCGGAATGGGACGATCGCCTCGTCAAAAAATTTAATCGGTAGAAATCAACCGAGGCCGAGCCGCCGTCACTCCCATTGCTTTCTTTTAAAAGGACGCTATAACTCAGTAAAGCATAGTTTGATTACTACGTGTAACGGCTGCGTTATACTATCGAACGGTATGTTAACTATTTATTTTCGTTATTAGCACAAACTGACTGTAGATTTAACACCGTCGCATTTATATTTGTCGGTACGTGTTTCGGGTACTTCTGTGAACGTGTTTACTACGCGTTTCTGGTAGCATCCATCTCACACTGTCGATGAACTTGTGGATTACCCCAGGGAGAATCCTGTACTGGTAAGAAGACATCACAGGTCATTTTCGCTATTGGAAGGATAGAAGCCTCGTGCAGCGAACTGTAATATCGTGTTCTGCGTCGTTGTCTGGAGGAAATTCTCAAAAACCATGGCATTATTATGAAGGTAAATATACATTTATTAGCCCTCCCCTACCTAAATGACATATCTCATCTGTCCCCCTGGTTACAATTTATTTTCTCCTGGAGCCACTCATAAGCAATAAAGCTTTTGAGCATGAAATGCTTTTAGCTCCTGTTGTGGGTGACCCTCAAGGGACTCTTTCAAGTGACTGCTGTGCCGGTTGCCATTTCATGATTACATCTACTCTCGATTACAAGAGATCCAGCAATAATTTTTTTTTTGCTAACATAAACTGCACGCGCAGCTACTTCTTGGCGAGAAAAGGTTTATGTTGAAATCTGCGCTACCGTAAGGGGATGTGAATACGCATGTAAAACAACGATAAAAAAATTGCGATTCCCAAAAAGCTCTTATGCTATAGGAATGTTTGCAAGAGAATTCTAGCTACTCTTAATGTTAGCCAATGGCAAAGCGTACTCACCAATAAAACGTTTTGTGAATTCAGCATCAAAATCGAAGACATTTGGAGCAAATGCGGCGTTTCTTCTTACGTGACGTAACCGAAAAATGTGCGAATAGCACGAGCATTTAGTTACTCTCTTAGCCGATCTAGCACTTTTCCGTTTTCACGCAGTGGGTGGTGATCGATGCAAATATATTCTGTCACTAGTAAGTAGCATGCCGGCCTGTCAGCTTCGTATCATATATGCTAAAAAGAAATCCGCAATTTCAAAATTTACGTCAACTTCGAAGTATGGTGAAATCACTCAGGCGCCTTTACTTCTGCGTCCTCGAGAGTTATATTTATGTCCCTGGAGGGTCGTAAACTTCGAGAGTCAACAACCGAGGCAAGCAATTAATCCAAAGTGAATGTCAAAATAGATGTGATTGGAAAGGTCTCGTCAGCATAAACATAATAACTCATGAAAACTCGTGCAAACTTAGTTGAACTCGAAATTTGGCAGACCAAAATAATATTGCGGCAGAACCCATCTGACGATGACTGTCGACGGTAAGGCGTCAGTATTGAATTAACGTAGCAACACAACCTATTGCCCGCGGCGAAACTAGTTCTGAGGCATGTACTGTGGCGGGACTCTTCTTGCTGGCTTCCATGGATGAATGGATGGATGGATGGATGGATGGATGGATGGATGTTATGAGCGTCCCCTTTGGAACGGGGCGGTGTGTTTCGCCACCAAGCTCTTGCTATTATACTGCCTAATGTCCTACCTAGGTTAAAAAAGAAGAAAAAAAAACACACTAAGAACGTCCCTAGGAACGCTCGGCGCTGCCATCTAGCGCCGTCGCCGCGAAGCCTGCGCGCGAACGCAGAGAACCGCGTCATGCTGCAACCAGGCTCCTCTCTCGCGCTTTTTTCTGGGCGCGATAAGCCATCTATTGACACTGCGGAGATGTGGCTCTGTTGAGGCACTCCGTGACAAGAATCGTGGTGCACCGGTGACCACGAACACTGAGAACTGTTCGCTCGCTTGCCGCACATTCAGTGGCGCACACTAAGTGACCCGAGTTGGTGAGGGGTTCATTGAGAAGGGACACATACCGAGCGCATTTGTTGCGCAGCCTGCGAATGCGTCGGGTTGCTGTCCTTGATGAACCCTTGTGACGTCGGTTCATTTCTGCTCAGCATCAGATAAACTTAAGGGACCTTTTTTTCTTTCGTCATTGTAGAGCGGCGCATAACGCAGCGGAACAGTTGCGCAAGTTGTCATCAAAGACGTTCATTGAAGAGCGGCACACACTTATTGCCACATACCCATAGTCACCAAAGTTGGCATCAAAGGGGTTCATTTCAAAACAGCACAGACCGATTGGCACATACCCAGTACTCCTATAGGCGGCGTCATATAGTTTGTTCTAACAGCGGTGCCTATCCAGTCCCGAGTCGCATGTCGGCGTGATGAAGGTTCGTCTAAGAGCGGCGCGCATGCACAGATTCAGTGACCCAAGTTGGTCCGATGGCCCGTTTCGAACCCGGTTACCTCAGCTGAGTCAGCTCAGCTGCCCGATGCGCTACCCATGCCACCAATGACTAGCCGGTGGCCCACGTAGGCGGGCAGACGTTTAGATACAAATAAACATACAAACATGTATGGATAGATACATATATTGCCCCCGGAAAAGGCGGGAAGTACCCAAAGAATGCGAACGAAATAAAAAACCGCAACAAATACAGGGCAGTCCGCGCCAATGTGTTTGCCTCACTTTGCTGACACTCGAGCGACAAGTGCTGGCTGCAGTAGTGTGAATGCGTGGCGCAGAGGTGTAGAACATTTTCCCCAACCATAAGTGGCCTGTGTGGGACGATTTCACCCTTGCCGGAGCGAACGATTGACACGTACTCTGTATTCATGCATTGTTTCTAATAGTGGACCGCACTGTACGTCATATCTTTTTAAAAATCAAGCTGCGTGTTCTAGGTACATAGGTAAAGTGGCACACAATGTGGGTTGACAGAAGCGACTTACGTATTTCGACGCGAACACGGATGCAGCTATGTGTCCCACGTAGCAGAACAAGGTCGACGCTATGTTCCACGTAAGGAAGCCCTCCATCGTTGTAAGCATGTCCGCCTGCGCAGACGGGATGATAAGATTACGTCGGCGTCATTGGCACCATTTCTTCATATTGAAGTGACAGGCAGTTTTCGAAGTACGTGAAATTTTATTAGGGCTAAAAAATTTAAATTATAGTTTTTTACGTACCAAAACAACTTTCTGATTATGAGGCACTCCGTAGTGGAGGACTCCGGCAATTTCGACCCACTGGGGTTCTTTAATGTGCACCTGAATCAAAGTACATGGTTGTTTTGGCATTTCTCCCCCATATGCAGGATAACAGAAGCTCAGCGGTGGATTTTTTATAAAAAAATGTATTTATAGTGCTATACTGAAGCCTCGGTTACGGCCTTGAATTTCAGCTAGAGACAGGAGTTGTTCTAAAGGTTTCGGGAACACCTCCCAGCAGACAATCTATATCTCCGTCGTTTGAGGCGCACACCTAAAGTGGTACTGATTTATTTTCAACTATTCATTGCATTGCGCTAAATGAAGGTCGTAGGAATATAAAACGTAGAAAATATTGTGCCAAATCTGGGAGCACCAAAAATTATTTAATATAAACGCTTTTCTGCAGCAAGCTTCAGTATAGTTTCCGAGAATAATACCGTTTCCTGACGTCACGGCACAGTTGGGATTACGTGGAAGCAGGACATTGCGACGGTTTGACCTTCGTTTGGTCGCCTCATATGACGAAAAACTACTTTTTTGCAAGCATGTTGGTTCATACAGAATTGGGTAGCGTACTGCGTGAATTTGATAACTTTTGTGTAGAATTTGATTGTGTAGAAACGGTTACCCCCCTTACTCAATGTCCTTCAATGAACCTGCGACATCTAAGGTATACTAACTAAATAAATAATCAAACAAAATAACACCGCCCAAGCACTCCGTACAGATGGTTAACCAGCGAAGCTCAAACAGGCGGCCCCGGTGCTTATCGCTCGGCTAATCCCGACGGTTCGTTAAACGTCGGCTTGGCAGGCTGCCGGGTCCTCGGTACGCAGTTTCTGCTTGCGCTCCGCTATACGAGCCTGTTCTTATGCCCGGGCTGCACTATCAGCACGGTGTAGACGAGCCAGTTCCCGGTTCTGCTCGCGGCGTTGTTGATCGAAAGCTGCCTGCTCCTCGGCAGTACGTATGACGCGTGAACCACCCATTTCGGAGCCGCAGAGAAACTGCTGCGCGCGCGCTCGGCTGCGATGGAGAGCAACGACGTCACTACCGGCACAGTCAATCGCGCGCCTCTTTTTCTCTTTTCTTTCTCGCATGCGCATAGGGTTGCTCCGGAGGACTCTTCGGCGTACAGGCGCCGGACGGACAAATCGGCTAGCCAGATACAGCTTCGCTGTAATAAGATGTGCTCCGCAAGTCGCGGGAAAAAAAGTAGACAGAAGGGCAAAGTCTTTCCTTCCGCGTCTCTCTTCGGTGCACATTTCGCGCAGTGCGCTGCAGAGTTTATGTGATGCTACTCCTTGTGAGGGCCGATGTAGCAGCATAGTGGACAACCGACCAAACCGGTGATAGTGTGGAAACGTCGTAGTGTTCTGCATTCATGTGAGCACATACGGTATCGTGACGTCGCGAGAGAGTGTTCTATTGGGAACTTATACCAAAATTGGCTGTGGAAAATCTATTATATCAACGTGGTCACGGCGCTCTTAAGCTTGTCACTGTTTCTTTCTAACGTTTAGAGATCTATAACATTCACAGAACACAAAAAGGAATGCTCGGAAATATGTCACTAACAGTTTCAACTATTTCGCGTCGGAAGACTAGCCATGAGGAATCTGTATCCCAAAATAATTTGTTCTTTCTAAGTTCGCTTGAGAGTGGGAATCTTTCTTTTCTTGTCGTACCACTAAGCTCTGAATGAAGCTTCTACCGGCGGTCAGCTTAAGATGTGCTGAAAACGAGTGCCAGCCGGTCTCCTTAGAAGAGAACACGAGAATAGGCTGAAAGCCACGACAGAAGGTCAGAAAAGGAAGCGATATAACACAGCACCCGTAAGACCTTGAGACCATGCACTTACGGTGGGTATCACTTTGCTCTCAGGTATGGCCTGCGTACAGCGATGGAAGAGAAAGGATATACACATACATATGCATTTGATCAAGACGACTGAATGAGATACACTGAGTTGTCTATTAAAACTGTATATATACAGCAGGATGCGTGGGGCAATTACAGCAATTGCAAAATAAAGATAAAGAACCCAGTCTTAAGAAATTGCTTCATAGCGTTGTACAGTGTATTCCACTTAAATTGAGCAATGCTTTAAAAATATGCAAAGCTACGTAGCTCGACAGAACCAAGGTAATTTGTTTCTCGTCTCTTGAATATAGTCAGATTATTTTTACGTTGCGCGTAATTAGATTTTTAGTCTGAATTAACCAACTTCTCAATTGTTATAATCAGACGAGAAGTGTCAATAAGAAAATTGTAGGGAAGCATGAGAAACTCCCATACAGCTTTCTGTTGTTCAGTACGTGCTGCAAACGAGTTTTTCCCAGCGTGAAAGAAGCCGGTCAATACACGCAAAGTGTCTCGAGCGGCCCCTCGCGCTGCAGCTTTGCGCGTATTCGCTGGCGTCTTTGACGCTCGGAAAAACACATTTATCTAGCACGTATCAAGTGTTAGATACGGGACCTTTTCCTGAGCCTCCTTCGAGTTCACCAGACCACATCGAATCGCGCCACAGCTAATTAGGGAGCGCAGAAGCACGTATACCACATTCCTGAGGCGCGCCACGTGCAAACGATTTGGCGTCCCCCACCTCGTGTGCCGCAGGTGGAGCTATTCACTTCTTGACTCTTCCCGAAAGTGAAGCGAGAGCCTGGCACTGTTCCAGGTAAAGTGGGTCCCGAAGCAAGACGGCTGTAATTCACCTTGAAACCCTGGCAGCATCGCCCCCATCCGCCTATTGTGACGGCGCATTGCAAGCCGGGAAGGCAAGACCGCAGAGAGAAGCAAGCACTCGGACAATTGGGGACCAAGGAGCGACCCTCTCCGCCGGGTGTGACACAATCGCATGGGCGCCTACCACTGGCCAAAAATGACGACACCTGAGCGGGCTCGCCGATTGGCCGAAAATGGCGTCACCTGAGCGGGCTCGCCGATTGGCCGAACGTGACGTGACTTCGAGACACCGAAGTGCTTAAAAGACACAGACCGGGATCAGCAAGAGAGCACTCCTAGAGCATTCCTTCTTTCACCTCTTTCGAGCTTCTTGCCACGGGCCGCAGCGTCCGAGTTGCTGCCGGCCCGTATTGACTCTATGACTGTTAATTTCTTGGTCGGCTCACTGTAAATAATGTAAATAAACCTCCAGTTTTTCATCCCGACGTCCTTCTCAACTCTTACACAAGCAACATAAAGTTGTATCGGGGAGTTTTTTTTATGTTGATCTACACTTTTATCTGTGAGACTTTTAATCTACTCTCAGTAATTCAGAAGTTGAATAATTAATTAAAGCTAAGTATCTAATTAGGTGGGATTAAAAAAATAATCTTAGTATCTCCATGCGACGGCAAACAACATTACTTTGGTTCGGTCCAGCTACGTGGTATTTTCATATTTATAACAGCGCTCGTCCAGTGTCCTCCCTTGTCCGTGTCTTTTTTTTTTTTGCGCTGTTTTTAATATGAAATATCCGTACCAACTAGCTCGCACCCAAACCCTTCTGAGCAATATTTATACAGTTTGGCTCAAGGTACGTGAAACACCCTGTATACGGGTGAGCTTTAAATATCAGCGAGTATAATGTGGGCAAGGTCAAAAAATTTTGAGGTTAATTTCCGGTAACCGAAATTCTTAATGCAACGGCTCGAAAGAAATAGCAGGGGGCTGAATTATTTGGCAAAGGTTCAATAGCTTGCTCAATTCCTTCCTGCGTAATCACAATGTCATTCATGACCGCGTTAATAGTTGCAGTGTTAACACCTGGGTGAATCGGTGTTTCGCTAGTAAACACGGAGCTAAAAGATAATTTCTATTCGGTGGCAACCTTAGATGTCTGAAGATATTCGCCGTCTTTTGCTATCCTTATGAGAAAAGATGAAGGGGCCTTAGGATTTATTACTCTCCGAAACTTTTGAGTATTCATTCTCAGTAAGGTTGATAGATCATGATTAAAGAATTTATCTCCTTTGGCTCTCTCAATTTCTATTTGACGTAGTTGTGACTGCGCGCGGTAGTTATTCCAGTCACATTAAGATGCTGATTGTCCTGCCTTAGTTTAAAGGCGCTTCTTCTTGACAATGCATCGTTTAACGTTGGAAGTGAACCGCATACTCTGTGATGACGTCGTGATAGTGATTTTCGGAATGTGTCTTTGATTTAGTTCGGTCAGTTTAGCGCTTAGTGGACTCTAGTTGTCATTCGTGCTGCTGTTTTGCAGCCATTCCATGAGCTCGTCACACAACGTCGTCATCATCATCATCAGCCTGTTCTATTCCCACTGCAGGACGAAAGCCTCTCCCTGCGATCTCCAATTATCCCTGTCCTGTGCGAACCGATTCCAACTAGCGCCCGCGAACTTCCCAATTTCATCGCTCCAACTGGTCTTCTGCGCTTCTCGACTGCGTTTCCCTTCTCTTGGTACCCATTCTATAACCCTAATGGTCCAACAGTTACCTAACCGGCGCATTACATGATGAGAGAGAAAGAGTAATGGTGATAAGTTATGACATGGTAAAAAAAAAATTACATCTCAGCTGTAGCGGACGTTGAATCAATCATCCTTACTGTCGGAGGCCGCCTGTCAACAGTTGGATGCATATCGTCTTCGTTGCTGTGTACGCCATTCGAGGTACCGCATTTCTTAATTCGCCTTGCCTACTGCTACTGCGTACACTACTGTACTACTCTACTACACTACTTTAGCCTAACATTGCATTGCAATGAATAACATCGCACTCGTCCTACGCATGCAGTACGGCTATAGAGCACTTCAAATTTAGAACTACACGAACAGAGAGAAATGGTTGAGCAATATTATGTAACCTAAGATAATATTAGATTCCACTAACGTCGTGGCGTGGCCATTAAAGTGTCTTTAAACACTCTGTATAA
Organism: Dermacentor andersoni; assembly: GCF_023375885.2. Classification (NCBI taxonomy): domain Eukaryota; kingdom Metazoa; phylum Arthropoda; class Arachnida; order Ixodida; family Ixodidae; genus Dermacentor; species Dermacentor andersoni. The sequence continues at coordinate 68,256,936 of NC_092819.1, read as the reverse complement.
CTTATCCAAACGTGATGTCATCTCTGATATCGAATGTTGATCCGTTCGTAATTAAGTAGCTAGGCAAAAGTTTTCGTGAAGTGTAGACGCGACACTGCCTGTCTTACATGCTTGTAATTATTCTCCCACGTTTCTGCCAATTACTAATATAGATGGCGCGAGAAGTATTATTGAATCACTTAAACCATCAGCTCTCCAGGTTGCAACCTAATTATTAAATTCTTAAAAAGTACAGCTTCCCATTCTTCTCTCTACTATGATATTTAAACAGTCACTTCATGCACTTTCATCACCATCTGATTGGAAGAATGGCAACGTGATTCAACACCATTAATCGTGTCACAAACATTATCTTGATTACCGGCCAATATCACTTGCGAGCATGCCATTCGCACCTCGCTACCTCATAACCGTGAACATCAAACGAGTGACCTCCCCCTACTGCATCATTTGCAACTATATTTAGAAAGCCCTGCATTCTTTAACGCCTTAACTAACATTGTATTGTCACGTGGTAGCGACAGTGAAGAACGACAGTGTCAAAACTGTGAGTTACAAATTTAACTCTCTATTGGGCGAACCTTTGCCCACAAGACAGGTTACACTCAAAGCACAAGGACCGCGGCGAGCACGGTAGACGATCATCTAAATCTGATCTGCGGGGCAAAGGCGTCGGCTTTTATTCGTGAATCATCGAAGGTTACAGCATAATCGTTGGTGCCCGCGTGTATTCCAGAAAGTACTACACAGTTCGCGTCGCGCATACAGTCAAATTACAAAGCGCTTTGGTAACAGCAACCAACGGACACAACTGCCGATAATATTCGAGAAGCGACCGATACACGCATCCTCCGTCTAGCAATAACGTCTAACATTTGTTAGCCGCTGAAAAGCAGTGACTGAAGAAAGATAAATTAAGCGTGTCAGCATAGCATGGAAATAATCGTTGTTCTATATTTATTGTTGTACTTGTGGACTACCGTTCACTGATGAACATTTGTGTTTTAGGTGCATTTGCGAACTTCATTGTACTAGTAAATATATTTTTCGCTCGCATCTAATACTACGTAAGCAGGAACTACAAAATGTCTTTAGCAATTACATAGCATTAAGACTCCCCTCTGTTATGTCATTTGATCCCAAGGATGCTTGAATTTAATTAGCGAATTAATTATTTATATAAATAATCATTTAGCATGAAAGCATCGCGAACAGAAAGAAAAGTCATTGTGTAAATGGTCATGCTGTTCTCAATGAAGGCAACCGATACCTCATTGCCCAACTTATTCCCAATTAAAGTGCTTATTCGCAGAGCAATTATACCATCTTCAAAGAAGGTCTAAATATTAGGTTTTCTTTTAACATTACACTCAACAACATACGCGGTATTTCAGTGATGCTCCCAACGTACGTTGTTTTCCATAGTGCCGATCATCGCAAAGTCGGAGATCAGGTTCAGCGAAGTCTCGACGCCGAAGGCGACATCGTAGTAGGCACCTTTGCCTGCGCGCGAGACAGCTTCGTTGTCACACTCGCACTTCTGCGTTGCAAAGGCTTGCGCAGCACAAAGTCCGAGAACAATAAAGGGGAGACAGCATATTTCAAATGCGCAAAGGGGAAAGGTGTCAAGGCTAAACCCCATGAGCGCGATTTTGTGCGCGACAGCGACGAGCGACGGCTTCCAGCGACGGATCGGGCCGTCGCGTGAACAGATCGCTCGGTATTGTAGCGCGATCGCTCGGTTCTGCAAATCTAGAATTCGTCGCTCGTCGCCCGGAAGTGCTATGAGCGACTAGCCAATAGCGCGAAGCCCGAATTGGATGTTCATAACTCAAGAGCTTCCGATTGTCACACGGAATGAGCAAACGATTGAATTTTTATACGTGCGAGGATAAGAACCTACTGCAAGACTTTCAGAAATATTTTATCCTGCTTTTTACAGTAAAACGCATCAACTTAAGTTATTAAAGCACGCGTCACGCTACTTTCGGCGCCTATATTGCTGCCCTCATACTGGCAACACTGGGGAGACGTCGCTAGAAGTCATCGCTCGCATGGGGTCAGGGGCGTAGCCAGGGGGGGGGGGGCTTATGGGGCTTCAGCCCCCCCCCCCCCCCCCAATTTTTTCGTGCTGTCCATGCACCGCCGACCAAAGCAACCCCCGGCGCCGGAAATTATTCTGGATTTTGTCTAGAACGTCTTTTTCACGCTCGAAACGCCATTTCACCGAAAAAATTACGAACTCTGGCTGGATTTCGCGGCAATGCCCATGCACCGGGAGTCACAGAACGCAAGCAGCCCCACCAGAGTACGAAGTTTCAAGGACGTTTTGATGGCGAACGGGCTCGCCGCGGCATCTCGAGGAGGCCGCGGAATCTACTCTATCATGGAATCTACGGAGCGCATGGATGTCAATTCCGAAATTTTATGGGTATAAAGTTCTCATAAACTTTTGATGTGAAAAGTGCATTGACATTTCCAAACGTGTGCTTTAGATTTTCAATTGCGGAACTGTGTAAGTTATAAATATTTGACGCGAAAGGTTCAGTAATTCTTCCAAAGTCGTACATCGGGCCATACAACGAGACAAGCCAAATCAACACACTATCAGACAAGTTGACAAAGCCCGCAGCGAGGCCCGCTGAGACGAAGCGTTGTGGTGGTTCATTCGTACCGTCATGTCACATAAAAAATTATCAACATTTTTTTTTTTCACCTGCGCCGAAGCACTCAGTGAAGACACTAAAGCCATCCAAGGTAACTACGTTCTTATTTATTTTTTCTACTTTGACTTTTCATCGCACGGACATTCAGCCTCTTCATTTTTTTTTGTTCTCGCTCCCCTACCCGCGGACTGCCAGAGCCAGCCAGAGCTCATGCGGTTTTCTCGTGCTGCCCCGTCCACCGCGCGGCGCACTTCGGTGCGCGTTCGGTTTTCTCTGGCCTAGTAAATTTTCGCCTGGTAGAGTTTTGGACGCTTTCCAGCTAGCAGATGAGAAAAAGAAACAATGGTCGCTCGCCGCCATCACTGTGGGGACTCAACGGATTGCACCGTGTTCGCTTGCGCGCAACCTCACCAGAAAGTCTTGTCTCGCCGGAGCAGGATACCGGGCCGTATGCGCATGGTTCTTGGTGGACCAAGCGTCTCGTTTTTCTTCGATATTCCTTTAATAGCCACATTCGTTGCCCAAAGTAGGCATTCGATTTTGGCCCAACATACTTTCCTTTGCATTTTTTTTTCATTACGGTGCCCCCGCCCCGCAAAGGAAAAAAAAAAAAGACGTTGTTGCGGCGCAGCGAATTGTCGCATGGCGAAAGTTCTATTTTCTTACTTCTTTTGCGGAAAGTAATGGGCCATGGGACGCTTCAGCTGACGGATACTCTTATCATATTGTTGCGATAGCAATTATATGGACAATCTAGGCTCATTCCTGCCGTCGCCGTCGCCCTCATGTTCCGCATAAAGTCCAAGGGCGATAACATGGTGACCGCGCGCCGCATGCTGTATGTGCGAGTGAAAGTGTGTGGGCGGTGGGGGGGAATGGGCAACGCCTCCTAGATAACACAAGGCCGGTGCACTCCGATTTGTGACATCATGCTACTTGGACCGAAATTTCCATTGCCAAGACCACCGCGGCTCGATCGGGAGCGTCCCCATTAGATACCATGGCAGTCGGGCAAGGTAGCATGACGTCACGGATCGAAGTGCACCGGCCTTGTGTTATCTAGGAGGCGTTGAAATGGGTCAGCCGACGATGGTGGCTTAGTCTCATGTGTGCAGGGGAGAAAAGTGAGGAGCAAGCGCACCGCTTTCCGTCGCGCGCGATACATCGGGAGGAGTGGATGGAATGGGGGAGGGATCTAGGATTCTTTGAATGTGTGATTGCGCAACAAGTTTATTTGCCTTGCTTGACCCATTATGTACCGTGACCTTTAGATACGTAGATTTATTGGAGACTTCTACGTATGTTTAGATATCTTGTTGCGAGGTTTCGTGCATACGTGCAGTGAACTTTCTTTCCAGTGGCACTTTATTGCCCTTTATCAAGCTGTATCTTCGCTACTTGTATATTCCATTGTATCTTCGCATTTCTAATGTACCAGGGCGAGTCAAATGAAAGTGAGCCTACCCACCCTGCGCAATTATGGTTCTGTTCAATATCTGCAAGCCCTACGCGTAGCACACAGGCATCTCTCATTTACAAAAGTGACACGCAGGTGTGAGTATAAATGTTCTTTAATGCGCTCATACACTGGGTTGAACATGGTTGCATGACGTAATCGACGCTCCAGAAGTTGAGCAGCATGGTGCCGTGAGGTTTTTGACAGCTGAAGGAGTTTCTCAAAAAGAAATTAGTCACCGTATGGCTGCCCTGTACATTGAACATTCCATTTCATTGGCCACCGTGAAGCGTTAGAACAAACGGTTCAAAGAAGGACGTGAAAGTTGCAAAGACGATCCCAGACCGGACCAAAGCCGTCGAGTAATCACCCCTAACAAAAGTGCAAAGGTTGATGAGCTGATGACACAAGAACGGAGGATAAGAATCGATGAACTGGCAGAGCGTGTGAACATCAGTCACGGTTCGGTTCACCGTCACCATTCACGCCATAATTCATGAACGCCTCGGTTATTGGCTCTTGTGTGCGCAATAGATGCCGAAGATTTTGAACCACCGCCAGAATACGGAGAAGTTCGGCGCTGCCTTTACTCATCTGATCCGGTATCGCATTAAGGGTGACGATTTCTTGTCTGCAATTGTGATCGGAGACGAACCATCATACCACTACTACGAGCCTGAAACACGACAGCAAAGCTTACTAATCGAATTCACCACCCCCAACGAAAGCAAAGGCGGTCATTTCCACCGGAAAGGTGTTGTTGACTTTTACTTTTTGATCGTCAGGGGCCATTACTGATAGAATTTGCTAACTCTTGAGAGACTATCAATTGTTTCCGATATTGTGAAACGCCGGATCGGCTGCGTGTCGCACTCAAGAACAAACTACGTGAAAAATTGACGAATGGGGTCCTCTTGTTCCACGACAATGCCCGTCCCAACGTCACTGATGTGGTTAATACAAAACTGACAAAGTTCAAGCGGGAAACGCTGCAACATCCGCCATACTGTTCGGACCTGTCGCCTTGCGACTTCCATATTTTGGGGCCACCGAGAAAACACCTCAAGGGAACCAGATTTGTCTCGGACGATGACGTGAAAGTCAGTTGCAGACGTTTTGAAGTAACAACCCCAGGAGCTTTATGAGACGGGAATTACGCGACTCGTTAGTCAATGGGACAAACGCCTAAATGCTCATGGAGGCTACTTTTAAGTAAAGTACCCCGTTTGTCATATATTCGCATTGGCTCACTTTCATTTGGCTCGCCCTCGTATATTCTGCTGAACTCCTGCTTCTTATACGTGCTCTCTGTTGCGACTATAATTTCGGTGCAATTACTCACGATACACGACCGGTGACAGCTGCTCCTGCCTAATACATGGGAACAAATGAGAGCGTTACTGAGATTTTTCACTGGCCGTTGCATATGTACAAGAATGTAAACAAGGATCTTGAATGACAAAGTTTCATTAACATATTTGTCCTCAACTTCTTCATTTCATGGCCTTTGCATTTTTCATATCAGTAGCATGCACTGCTTTGCTGGTTTCGAACTGATGTAGTTCTAAAGTTCGTGTGATATTTTGTTTACTTACTAAATAGACCAAAAACATGGAAGCATTGACATCAATTATGTTGGGCACAATTTTTGGCACATATTAGTATAATATTTTATAAAAAGAATACATATTTTACTTGTATTGACAGTGCCTAGTGTTCAAGAATTCGTTTGCAGAAATGGCAATGCAGTTATTATTCATGAATTTGATCCCTAGGCAAATTGTTTAAGTGGAAGCTTTAGCTCGGGCCCAACTCCGACGCGGCCTATTCACATACATGTAGAACGCAGAAACGCTTTTCTGAGATAACTCCTGAATCGCTTTTAATGAAATTTCTTGCATTTGAGAGAGTAACTTAAATTCTAGTGTCTGTTGGAAGCGGAATTTCGATTTAGGGCCCGAACGTTGTTTAAAATATTTTGAAATATTGGAAACTTCGAAAAATATAGAAGCACGAAATTTACAAATTAATAGGTCTGCATCAAGAACAGATATCGCGGTTCTGTAAACGGCATCCATTATACCACTCAAAGCCGACGAATTCGATATGTCTATTTGTATCTTATGTGAATTGGTTATGTTATGTGCAATGGTTCTGCAAAAGCCGTATTTCCATAATACTTAATTTTTTGAGACTCACGTGTAACACCAATTTTGTCCGCTATACATGTACTACTATGTCCAATTCACAGAATTGTGACATCAATTTTCATTGCTGATTTACAGCGTTGTAAACTTCATTGTTTCGTTTTCTGAAAATTTTCGATTTTGGCAGCTTTTCAATAAAATATTGACGACCTAAATCGGAAATTTGAAGCAAGAAATCACTAGAATTTAAGTTTTTCTTTTAAATGCAACGAACATCATGAAATTTGGTGAAGTGGTTGCCGAGGAAAATGACTTCTCCTTCTACATGTATTTAGATAAGAGCATCCGACCTAATGTTTCCTCTTAGGAGGAGGCCGAGCTGCATTGTGAGCCCCTCCCCCCCCCCCCCCCCCGAACGAAATTTCTGGCTAAGTCACTACATAGGGTACAACTTCTAGGCGACGAGCGAACGCGACAGCCATCTCCATCGCGTCGCTTGTCGCTGTCGCGTGCAAAATCGCTTGCATGGTGTTTATACTTCAAGCGCCAGGGGAGATCACTTTAGAAAGCTCGGAGCGGCATGTCGCATGCATACATTTGTTGGCTGCGGTAAATGTATTGTGAGATCGCAACCGTTAAGTTATTTTTTGTCGTTTTCCTTTAGATCTATCAACTGTATATGAATCTATCAGCAAAGACATGCCCTTCGCTAAAGGCCATATCTCTTGAGGCCGGGAGATATTATAAACGAGGTGCTGGCCTACTAAATGTAGTCTGTACGGCGGGATATGTCTAAGGGATATGATAACGTACACCTTCTGTCGAAGCGTTACTGCTCATAGCAAAAAAAAAAAAAAAAAAACTCGCAAACCGGCGTTTTGCCGTTCATATGTCACGTTGCGCCCATTATACGCCTTCCGGCGGAAAGATATGCTACATAAGACTTGCGGTATTGTTAACCGCTCTTTCCTCGCACAATGGTTCGTTAAATAGGTTTAAATCATCTTAGTTGATTTTATATAGCTAAGCGTTTCTATTCGGCCTGTACGTAACCTCTGTGATGCAGGCGAACTTACTGTGTATTCTGCGGTAACTGCCGAAGACGTAGACGAAAACGCAGATCGTGTTGACTACCTGGAGAGAGAAAGTCACGTGTTAGGTTTTCATTTCAGTAAGCATGCATCTGTCTCATGCTTCGGGATGAATCTGTTAGTGGTACGATGTCCAGCCAGCAGATGGCACCACGCATCTTCGCGTTGGTTTCATTCGTTTTCTCCTTTTCGCTTGTATGCACAAAAGATTGTAATAATGGCGACTGACGGCTGTGTCGTTTTTCGCATAGCTGCGCGACAACCAGGTTGTGGCCTGTAACTGTGACCGGCTTTTGCTATCTGCACACACGCACACCAACAGAACCGATGAGTCTTTATACAAAAGCATCACAGCCATAGGCGTAATGCGGACAGCCGACCTCCATGAATGTGCTGGTCGGAGAAGAGCAATGACTTTGGCTGCTTAGTCAGCATCATCATCACTCTCAACCCATTATCACCACTGCAGAAGAGCTGGTTTGTTTCGACATTGTGCAATACTGGGGCTGATTTGAGCCAACTGATCACCTCTACCGGGAGCCGGTGTAGCGCTACGATGGAAATAGCAGAGTGAGCTTTACACAGAGTTTCGCGGACGGTTATTGATACTTAAATCTCCGTATCGTTCGTTTATTGTCCGCCTACCGAATGATAAAAGGAGGTGCAAACGAAGTGCATGCTGCAGTCGCTTAAGTGTAACGAGCATCTGAGGAGCTTTTTGAAAGACGTTTTCCTTGGCGAGTTACGAGCACTTTTGCCATACGGGCCATATCTGTTCCTAGCCGTGTTAGTAGTCCGGTCCCGGAGATATTGCAGTCTACAAATGTGGGTCTATGCCGAATATAGTGCAGTTTAAGGTCCGACGCTGTTCCTCCTCCTGTGACGTGAGGGTTGACGCAACAGACAGCCGTGCGCAGTGACTGGCCCCTTCAGCACGGGGAAGAACCCTACATCACTCTCGTCTTGAGGGAAACGTCAGTACATCGACAGAGTTGCAGAGAGAGAGATCGGCACCTACTCGCCACACGGCTTCGCTCTGCCATGCCGTGCCCTAACAAATTGCCGAGGGAAGCCGACATTGAAGAGCGGAAGGAGAAACCTAAAACGAGAAGGAGGGTTTCAGACGTCGCTGTGCATGGATCAAAAAAAGTTGGAAGGCTGTCGAGACACTAGCCTACGGCTATCAAAGGCTGTCGTTCTAGCGCGGCTCTAGCTTTAATAAAATACGCGGTTCACACAGCCTATTGTCACCGTCAATTTGGCCAGGAAGGCGTTGTCTTTCACCAAAATCGTACAGAGATCTAATCGCCTCGCAACTGTATTTTTCTTTCTCTTTCGTTAGCAACGCACGAAATATTCATGCACGCGTACAGACTTACGCAGCACAAGAACAAGATAGTGACGACCCCTTCCTTGGACCACGCCATCTGCAGTCGTGCTGGACGGGACGCAGAGGGCTCACTTGCGAGTTGGCCGGCAGCGGCAGCTTCTTCTTTCTTCCTAATGCATCGCGTGGATAAAGACGACGGCGGTGATGATCATAGTCGCGAAAGTAAGTAAGGCTACACACGACTCTTCAGGCCCTATGCTGACTTGATTGTGCTCAAAATTCGCAATAAGTGGCGTTTCGGGGTGTGCTTGCGACATGAGACGTATGAGTCCATGGCTTCTCTGTTTCGGACAGAATAATCCGGAAGTATACGTGCCGTGCGTTGCGACGTCAGCAATGCTAAAGAGCACAGTGAAAAAAAGAAATATTCATTTCCTACTCAAAGACGAACGCATTTCTTTTTACCGTGACAGCTGTTAAGTGATTGAAAATGGTTTTGTTTTTTTTCCCGTCCCTCCATCCGTCATCACCATTGATGTTATTGTGTCGTTGTCCTCCCGTCTCTCCTGATGAGCTGACGACGACGACGACGACGACGACGACGACGACGACGATGATGATGATGATGATGATGATGATGATGATGATGATGATGATGATGATGATGGGGCATACCCACTGGAGAGAACTAAATGGCCAAGAGTAGGGCGGATTTCCGAGATACGGTAATGGAATGAATATAAAAGTAAATCATTTTGAAGAATAAACTCAAGCGAGTAAAATATCAGACGATTCATTAAACAGTCATTATAACGAATAGAAAAAAGAACAAGACAGTATTGTGACGTAATAGTGACGTTGGAAAAACACAGCAGCAAAGCAGTCAAGCTACAGGACAGCTTTCGGCTTTAACTCAGGAAGAGGACCTTAGTGTTGAAGCAGTGAACGACAATCTAGTGGGCATCACTAAGGAGTGTGCAATAGAAGTCGGTGATAACTCCGTTAGACAGGATACCAGTAAGCTATCGCAGGAGACGAAAGATCTAATCAAGAAACGCCTATGTATGAAATCCTCAAACCCTACAGCTAGAATAGAACTGGCAGAACTTTCGAAGTTAATCAACAAGCGTAAGACAGCAGACATAAGGAAGTATAATATGGATAGAATTGAACATGCTCTCAGGAACGGAGGAAGCCTAAAAGCCGTGAAGAAGAAACTAGCAATTGGCAAGAATCAGATGTATGCGTTAAGAGACAAAGCCGGCAATATCATTACTAATATGGACGAGATAGTTCAAGTGGCTGAGGAGTTCTATAGAGATTTATACAGTACCAGTGGAACCCGCGACGATAATAGAAGAGAGAATAGTCTAGAGGTATTTGAAATCCCACAAGTAACGCCGGAAGAAGTAAAGAAAGCCTTGGGAGCTATGCAAAGAGGGAAGGCAGCTGGGGAGGATCAGGTAACACCAGATTTGTTGAAGGATGGTGGGCAGATTGTTCTAGAGAAACTGGCCACCCTGTATACGCAATACCTCATGACTTCGAGCGTACCGGAATCTTGGAAAAACGCTAACATAATCCTAATCCATAAGAAAGGTGACGCCAAAGACTTGAACAATTATAGACCGATCAGCTTACTGTCCGTTGCCTACAAAGTATTTACTAAGGTAATTGCAAATAGAATCAGGAACACCTTACACTTCCGTCAACCAAAGGACCAGGCAAGATTCCGTAAAGGCTACTCAACAATAGACCATATTCACACTATCAATCAGGTGATAGAAAAATGTGCGGAATATAATCAACCTTTATATATAGCTTTCATTGATTACGAGAAAGCGTTTGATTCAGTCGAAACCTCAGCAGTCATGGAGGCATTGCGGAATCAGGGTGTAGACGAGCCGTATGTAAAAATACTGAAAGATATCTATAGCGGCTCCACAGCCACCGTAGTCCTCGATAAAGAAAGCAACGAAATCCCAATAAAGAAATGCGTCAGACAGGGAGATACGATTTCACCAATGCTATTCACCGCGTGTTTACAGGAGGTATCCCGAGATATGGATTGGGAAGAATTGGGGATAAGAGTTAATGGAGAATACCTTAGCAACTTGCGATTCGCTGATGATATTGCCTTGCTTAGTAACTCAGGGGACCAACTGCAATGCATGCTCACTGACCTGGAGAGGCAAAGCCGGAGGGTGGGTCTAAAAATTAATCTGCAGAAAACTAAAGTAATGTTTAACAGTCTCGGAAGAGAACAGCAGTTTACGATAGGTAGTGAGGCACTGGAAGTGGTAAGGGAATACATCTACTTAGGACAGGTAGTGACTGCGGATCCGGATCATGAGAATGAAATAATCAGAAGAATAAGAATTGGCTGGGGTGCGTTTGGCAGGCATTCTCAGATCATGAACAGCAAGTTGCCATTATCCCTCAAGAGAAAAGTTTATAACAGCTGTATCTTACCAGTACTCACGTACGGGGCAGAAACTTGGAGGCTTACGAAAAGGTTCTACTTAAATTGAGGACGACGCAACGAGCTATGGAAAGAAGAGTGATAGGTGTAACGTTAAGGGATAAGAAAAGAGCAGATTGGGTGAGGGAACAAACGCGAGTTAATGATATCTTTGTTGCAATCAAGCAAAAGAAATGGGCCTGGGCAGGACACGTAATGAGGAGGGAAGATAACCGATGGTCATTAAGAGTTACAGAATGGATTCCAAGGGAAGGGAAGCGTAGCAGAGGGCGGCAGAAAGTTAGGTGGGCGGATGAGACTAAGAAGTTTGCAGGAACAACTTGGCCACAATCAGTACATGACCGGGGTAGCTGGAGATGTATGGGAGAGGCCTTTGCCCTGCAGGGGGCGTAACCAGGCTGATGATGATGATGATGATGATGATGATGATGATGATGAAAGCAGTCAAGAGCCTAACTAACTTTTTATTCGGCGAATCTGTGCCGAGTGGACATAGAGTGGGCACGGGTAGAGTGCCTGTTGCATCATGGTTAATTTTTGCTTCGTGCGCCTTTTCTACTTCGTGCAGGCTGTGCCCTGTCTCGCTACATACCAATGCTCTGACGTATCAACCATCTATATGCCACACACGCAAAAACTTTCGAATTGCCCCTTGCCGGAAGATAGCGACTGTGGGAACGAGTCACGCCAACCTGTGAATTTCAAAGGTTGCCTTCGAGACACATCGCTCCACTGGACCAGGACAGTCCCATCGACAAAGCAAGCAGTCCCTGCGCAAGCTTTAACCAGCATCGGAACCTCGCTTCAGCGGGCCCGAGAAGAGCGCCTGTGGCATCATGGCTCATTTTCGCTTCGTGCGGCTTTTCTACTTCGTGCAGGTTAGTAACACATGTTCCCTATTCGCTAAGCGTTCTAGCAACAGATATACTTTGTTATTCCCGTGCCTCCATGCACTGTGTAGCGCATGTGATGAATATGTTCATTTATTTTGCAAACCGTTGTGTTGTGGGGATGTCGAAAGCAACCCGGGTCCTGTTGAGTGGCAAAATGAAGTGCCAACGATGTTAAAGGAACTAAAGGCTGAGACGAGTAGGTTGACCCATGGTCAAGCTGAAATTGCGGCCAATGTCGCAACAGCACAGAAATCGTTTCAATAAAAATTTGTTTCAATTAACCTGCGAATATTAAAAGTTCAGGCCCAATGTGAAGGAATTGGTGATATGAACAAAAGGCTTAATCTTGCACAAGAGGCAGTGAAAGGCATAGAACACAAAGGCGATGCTATCAGCTCACGCCTTGACCACATCGAAGACAGAGCTCGTCGTGATGACCTCCTTTTTCATGGTGTTGTCGTAACCTCATTTTTCATGGTGTTCCGGACAGCAAGGAATCATGGGCACAAACTGAGAAAAGGAATTGTAAGCCTAAAGATGCATTATATCGACCCGAATCTAACCGACGATATTATTGAACATGCGCACCGATTCGCCACCTACCAAGAAAATAGGTGCCGACCCGTTATACTCAAGTTTAGTCGTTTTAAGTCCCTGCAGCAAGTCCTTTCACAGCGGTCAAAGTTTAAATGTAGGAATGTTACCGTTACCGAATATTTTTCACTATCCACAAGACATGCCCGGAAAAAACTATTCGAGTTTGCAAATTCATTGCCCGAGTCGCCACCCTTCGCGGTTCGGCATGATAAGTTGTATGTAGGTAACACCTGTTACATGTATGGCAGCTCAATTCATGGCACGCAGATGAAGCAAACGCATAAGAATAAACCTCCCGCTTCAAATGATAGTATCGATCAAGATAAGCAGTCTGATAGTAGCAATCGGCCCGCTACTAGCACTCGCAGCCGCAAAAATAGTCCGCCTTCTGCTCATTCCAAACATTCTCACAAGTAACAATCAGCAGGGGGTAGGGGTAATCAAGTTTCTGTAGTTTTCAAATTTCCTGTTCTTTTTTCCAACGTAAGAAGCGTTATTAAACGCCGGAATCAGCTAAACTCTGTTGTTTTCTCGATGAATGCAAATGTATTCATGCTGACCGAGACATGGCTCAACTGAAGTGTGGAAAGTACAGAAATCTTTCAGACTGATAGCACTCATGGCGCGTATCGCTGCGATAGATAAGGTAGGCATGGTGGGGGCGTGTTGATAGCGGTATCTCTAACAATTCCTTCCTCTCAAGTAAAAGCTGCATACGCTCTGCAAACGGTATGGGTAGGAATAGCAAGTAAGCACACAATGATTATTCTAGGCGTATGCTATCGCCCTCCAAACTATGCGTCGTCATTCGTCGATGAATTGCATGACCTTCTCGGTTTTGTCGTAACTCGGTACCCTTCATCACCTATAATATTTTTGGCGATTTGAACTTTCCTAGCATTAGCTGGTAGACTGGCGTTCCTTTGCTCCACCCCTTTTCAACGCAATCTCAACATTTCTTGGATTTCTGTGATTGGTTTAAGTTCACGCAGGTTGTAACCAAACCTACCCGAATAACTAATGAATACCTTAAACTTGGTTTCGACAACCCACCATGACCTCATATCGCCAATTACCTATCTTCCGTGTCTGAGTGACCATTTGTTGCTACATTTCGATATTACTATGTCATTTTCGCGTGGAACTAAGGAAGACAAATATATCCGGCACTATAGCAAAGCACATTTTGTCGCTATTAACCAATAAATATCTCAGTACTTAGATACTTTTTGTTCGAATGTTGATAAGCATAGCGTAAAAGAAAACTGGCATTTTTTCAGAAACCTAGTCTCTGATCTCACTAAAGCGCATGTGCCCCTTCAGCGTGGACGAAGCAAAAAAAAAAAAAACAAAAAAACTCCATGGTATAATGCGAATCTGAAAAGTTTGTGTAATAAGAAAAAAAGGGCTTTTCCGCATGGCCAAGTTGCAAAACACTTCAGATTGCTGGGAAGCGTATTACAATACAGAAGCAGAGTACACGGAAGCTGTATATCCTGCTAAGAATAATTTTCATAACCATGCATTGCCTGAGCTATCATCAAGGAACCCAAAGCAATTTTGGAACGTAATCAATCCTAATGAAAGTATCCAACTTTCAATCAACGATGAGTCTGGTGAACTCCTAACAGCATCTGAATGTGCACTTTCATTTAGCAATATTTTTCCCGCCAATTTTCCGGAGAAACTACGGTGCTTGTTGACACAGTCGGGTGTCGTGAATGTTATCCGATGTTCTCTGCAATTTTTGAATCTGCTGGAATTGTGAATTTAATAAATTCCTTAAAAACGTCCTCGCCATGTGGTAACGCGAAGTTTCTCAAACCGACAGGCCCATATTCTTCTCTCTTTCTGCACAATATCTTTCAGCAGTCTCTTGATCGAAGAATCTTGTCGTTCGATTGGAAAATCGGTAAGGTGGTTCCAATACGTGAGTCTGACAATAAACACTGCGCTCTCAGCTACTGGCCCATTTCATTAACAAGCATTCCGTGTAAAATTATGGAACAAATATTGTACTCGCATGAAGCTAAATTTTTAGGATCTAATTCATTCTTTGCATCGGGCCAACATGGTTTTAGGCGTACATTTTCCTGTGAAACCCAGTTAGTTCTGTTCACTCAACATTTGCTTGCTATACTAGGCAAACTTCAAGACAGACGGCATTTTTTTTACTTTGCGAAGGCCTTTGAAAAAGTTAATCACGCCTTACTGATGTTTAAAGTCTCCTCACTCAATCTCTACTCTAACATACTGTTTTAGCTCGAATGCTTCATAACAAACCGCCTCCAGTACGTCACACTTAATGGTCATTACTCACCTGAAATGAATGTAACATCGGGAGTACCACAGGTTTCAGTTTTATACCCACTTTTGTTTATAATATATATTACCGATTTGCCTAACGGCGTTTCTTCTTCTGTGCATTTGTATGCCGGTGACTGTGCACTTTACAAGGAAATGGCTAACAATGACGATAAAAATAGGTTGCATACAGACTTAAATAACATGGCAAGTTTTTGCGATAACTGGCTCGTGAATTCAAATCCTAGCAAATGCTAACTAATGACTGTCTCTCGGCAGTACGATAGCTTCTCAACGTACAACCTAGGCGGCATCGAACTCGACCATGTATCATCATACTGGTACTTCGGGGTTACTGTTGCATACTATGTAACCTGAAATACTCATACTAATTTAAGCAGTAACAGTACTAACGGCACATTAGGATACTTACGACATAACTTCAATAAAGCCCCACCTCCCCTCAAAATGATTCTCTACAAAACTCTTGTGCGCTCAAAGTTAGAATACGCCGCTGTGATCTGAAACCCTCATCACGGAAATGTAATTAAGTCTCTAGAAATAATTCAGAATAACGCCGCATTATTCATTCTTTCTAATTACCATCGTACAACAAGTATAACAGCAATGAAACAAACTCTATCACTGCCATTTCTGACACTGCGTCATAAGTATTCCCGCCTTTGCCTCTTTCATGAGGTCTTCCATCATTCATCACTACGTACCGATCTTATCCTGCCACCCACTTATTGCTCATCACAGATTGACCATAAACACAAAGTTAAATGTATTTTTTGCAACACAAACACATTTTATTTTTCCTCCATACCACACACATTAAACTTTTGGGACCACCTACCTGACAACAATGTTTCCATTTCTGATTATTCTCTTTTTTCATTCTTAATTTGCGCACCTACATTGTGATAGCCCGGCTTAATCATATCGTGTATCGCTCCTCCCCACTCCTGTATTTTTCTTCATATATGCGTCGCGATGCCTGCAATTTCTTTCGCTTTTTCACGGTTTCTTTTTTCTTTCTCCTGTTCTTTTCTCCCTTTCCCAAATTTATCTTACGCTATTTTGGCACTAGTATTGTATAACATGCTCAGTTTATTTCTCTTCAATTCAGTTATATTTGTTTTAGTGTCATTCTGTTATATTTAATTTCACTTTTACAATTTGTCGCTAATACTGTATAACGCTGCACGTTTCATTCTGTTCTTTTCTTTGGTTATATGTTGTCACCCACTGCCCTCTGCAATGCCTCGGGTATTGAGGGTATCGAAAATAAATAAATAAATGAAAGCAAGCTACACTCCAAGCACAATGATCAGCGGCGGACCCAGCCGCCGATTGTCGCAATCTGATCAGCAGGTCAAGCGCGACGGCTTTTATACGTCACTCGTCAAAGGTTCCAAGATAGAGAAAGGATTCAACAAGAGCGGACACTCCGATAGAGCCCAGCGGTCGAACTGACTGCGGCGCACCAAGCGACTGACGTTAATACCTGAAGAACACCTCCAAGTTTCGGATTTGGGCGCGCGCATTTTGAACGGTAACTGGAACGTGTTACGCCAGCAACGCTGGTCGCCGCGGCATTTTTTTTTTTTTCCTTCTAATGCTCACCCGCGCCCCGTCTTGGTGCGAAATTGTTTTATTATAGATGAGTGCGAACGGTCTTCACAAACCCCCATAGGTTATGTGCAACGTGCGATTTCATAAAGAAGACGCAAGACACCTTGTGAAATGAGGAAATGTTTATATTTTACTCTAGATACAAATGCTCGTTCCGGACTTTTTATGCATTGATCCAACATTGCATCCATCGTTGAAGCACCAGGTGAGCAGCTGTAGTTCCCGTACGAAGCTCCACCGGACGACGTCAGCTGAAAAAGGTAAATTACAAGCATGTGTCATTTTGGTATTAGCACCTTATAGGAATAATGTGTATAGAGGCGAAACGTGCGAAAGTGATGAATCGGCGGCATTACGAACAAGAACAATTCGCTTTTACATATATGGCGTAGAGCATAAGCGACTCATCCCGAACAATGGCGTACTTATCGCGAAAACATCCGATTTCCAAGCATTCCCCCATTCCAGGGCCTTATTTGATTCTGCACTTTAAGAGCACAAATAAACGGGCTACTGAGCGTTTCCAGAAGAACTTGGCTTCAACCGACGCGATAGTACGCTACGTATACACAGAGGCGGCCACAACACAGGCTCTCAAACAGACCATGCTGGATGCCCGCAGAATTCCCTCTACTCGCACTCACGACAAGTGGCTGGGTGCAAAGCCCGACTTCAGTCGCTCAGAAAGCAGAATTATCGAACTAGGTTCCCGGTGTTTCAGCTCATTGGCGTTATCTTTTGCGCGTTCTGCCGGCGCAATCAACATACACCCGTGTTATCACTCTTAATTCGCAATCGCTCTCGCGTTTTCGACAAGCTCGTGTACCGAAAGAATGTATGTTGTCACGGGGCCATAAGAAGCGTCATAAACTTGTCCCACTACGATTCAGTACACGTCAAACCACGGCCGAGCTGCCTTTCTCTGCGTCACGACAGGCTCGGCGAGTGTGCCTCAAAGTTATACCAAAATGAAACAAAATTAATTACAATCATGCTGGGGGGTCAGAGAAAGCGTCACGAACTCGTCCCAGTACACGCGAAAAAAAAAAAAAATTCGTCACACGGCCGAGCTGCTTTTCCCTAACTGCGTCGCCACACCAGGCGCGGCGTGTGCGCCCAAAAACTACGGAAATTAGGTATAATCATGTGGGACCCATAGAAAGCGTGGCAGACATCTCCCAGTACGAGTCACTAACTCAAATTAGCTGCGGCAGGACCGCTGAGCTGTTTTTCGCTAACTGCGTCACAAGTCTGGGTTCCGTGCCATAAGCGTAATTGCTCGAAATGCATTGCAGACTGTCAGTTTCTCACCTTGCCATAGTTGAGTAGTACAGTGGTGCCGTGTCGGAGTGCAGATGGAACGCAAAAATATGCCGGGAGCCTCCCCCCCCCCCCCCCCCCAAAAAAAAAGCCAGACTAAATCCAAAAAATAAAAACAGGCCAACGCTTAAATGCCCAGCCGGCCTCGCTCGCTTAGGCCGCGTGTCTGACGGATGAAGCATGCACTGGCGCGTCATTGGCCTGTCCCTAGGTAACGCAAGAAAAGTAAGTCGCAAAGTATAACCTAATTTATACGCACATATCTTTAGTTTTTCCCGGAAAGATTAAAAAAATTAAACAGTGTCTGTAAACTTCATTTCAAAGTATTTTTTTTTTTTTTGATGCTCGCGGCAGCAAACGGTCAACATTAATACTAGCGTAACGTAGTTCCCAAGGTCGATCCAAATAGGTCGCGAGGCTTCGTGCGAAAAGGGGTTCATTACAGATTGTCACCGACATCAGCAAGGGGGGTTATGGGAGCAGCGATTGAAGTGCGACTATGTTTGTAGGGAACAAACATTGGGAAAGAAAAAAGCGTTTCTTTAATTCAAGCTAGACACAGTTAGATTCACTCAACGAAAATAAAATTCCTGGTCAAGTTTATATAATCGTGGCGAGTTAAGAAAATAGAAGTTTATTTAATTTTATTGATATTAATAAATGCATTTCTTTTCAGCGCCCAACGTTACAGGGGGCGTTGACGCCACTATCACTCGCAATGCAATGCACTTCTTGAAATGAGCAGAAAGGCGCGCTCGTAAAGTTCACCGGTTGAAATACGCCCCCCTTACACGTTGTGCTTTCTTGCTTGTCGAAGTTTGTCTGAACACTTTGCTGTGTTCAGTAAGCTAGTCCGCTGCCGAAACTTCCACAGAAAATTAGGCTGTTCGTTTTTGTGCCACTGCTGTCCTTCACCGTTCACGGCCGGCTGGTCCCGTTGATAACGCAGACGGCGTGACGCTGCCGGGCGAAATGCGTGAAAAGAGAATTTTAGCGGAAAAAGGCTCCGCTACAAGACTGCGGCCCAGTTACGCCACATGCCTGTACTCCTGTGGGCGATCGCCGTTTTGCCGATTTCAGTGTGTTACTCCGTCTTCAGCTATAGAAAACCCGCCTGGTATTCACAAGGGGGAGGATCTCTCGCGGACCTTTCCATGGGCATACAAGCCTAGTCAGCCGATCTAGGTTATGTACAGCGGTGCCACGCAACAGCTTAAATACATAGCCGGATGCCTTCCATAGCGTACTACCGCCTCCCAAAAAGCCGACGCACCGTACGAGGAACACCATATGTTGATCCTTAACGAACACGGCTAGCCATGTTCTATATACATCGACCGCGGCAAGCGCAGCAGGGTACATTTATTCACCCCCGCCTACAGCAAGACTGTGCCTCTTTTACAAATTTTATCACTCACTACTTCATCAGACCGACATCACGCCTGCGCATCGCACTTCATCCCGTCATAGCCATTCAAAGGCTGTTTATCCTCCTCCAGCTCGCACCTCCGCTCATCTTAACTCTTTCTTCGTTCAAACAGCGAAAGACTGGAATCATCTACCTGCTAAAGCGGTGCACCACTCCAGTCATTCATCGTTCAAGGCATTCATTGAAAATATTGTTACGTCCAAGCGCGTAAAAGGGACGCGGGGATCAAGAAGAGAGGGGAAGAGAAAAACGAAGACTGTGCAGCGGTCATTCCTGTTGTTCGTAGCCTACCGTTCCTGCTTTCGCACGCCTAAACAAACCCCTTTTCCCCGTGCTTGTAACAAATTGGTGGAGGTGCGGGGTACACCTCGTAACCACGGAGCCTACGCTGCTACAACTTCGCCGAAGCCGTCGACTTGCCGGACTTCCGCCACGCTCACCTGACGCCTGCCAGATTGCCGAAGGATCTGACGCGGCTTCAAGGCCAGCACCTGGCGTTCCGTGGCAATACTACCGGGTGCCACTCTCTTTCGGAGGAAAAGCCGGAGAAGATGTCGACGAGTGGCTGACGAACTACCGAAGGGTGAGCCGCTCTAACGGTTGGAACTGGACCGCACAGTTGTCCAATGTTGTGTTTTCCCTTACCGACACAGCGCTCGTCTGGTATGAGAATCACGAAGACACGCTCACTTCATGGGAGCTTTTCTTCCAGGAGCTCAGAGCGTGTTTTGGAGACTCTAGCGCAAAAAAAAGAAACGCGTTGAACAGACGCTTTCGCAAAGAGCTCATATTTCCGGCGAGACCTGTACGACTTATATCGAAGAAGTGCTGAAACTGTGTAAAATAGTCAACTCTCCAATGTCCGAAGATGACAAAGTTGGACATTTGTTGAAAGGAATAGCCGAAGACGTCTACAATTTTTTGATCGGCAAGGAAAGCTTGGATTCCGTGTCTGACATCATTCGCCACTGCAGGACCTTTGAGACGCTGAAGATGCGACGGATAATACCGAAGTTTGGTCGCCTGGCTAATGTCACAACGGTGGCAAGTGTACACCCGAGCTCGTGTGTTGACCTTCCATCAACAATACGGCAGATTGTTCGCGAAGAGTTGCTCCATCGGGAAGAGATGTACCGTTGCACACCCGGCATCACTGGTGCGTACTTACCACACGAGATGAGAGACACGGCCGTTTCGACCGTATGGGAACCCACGGTTCATTCAGCGACCGTGGAGTATAGGTCTACCCCACAAACGAGAGGGACCATCAGCTATCAAGATCATGACTACGACCAACGTCCTCGCCGCACGCACGCTTCCCGGCGGCCGATGCCTAGCCACGATGAATGTGACCCACCTGCTGCCTATGCAGTCGACAGCAACATGCGTGACTACATGGAAGAACATCGAAATTTGCGGCATCTGCCGGTGTGTTTCCAATGCGGTGTCGCGGGCCACATAGCAAGATTTTGCAATCGTCACCCAACAACGTGGAATGGTCGATCGGGGTCTTCAACAAGGACCACACCTCCTACGAGGACAATTCAACAGCCGTACACCACCTCTTGGTCAGCTGGCGTCCCTCCCGGCAACGATTACTGGCAGAGAAGCTTTCGGAGCCGCTCGCCGGCATCTGACACGAGTTTGACGCCACCGCCAACATCTCGTGCACCGCGTTTACGTCAATCTCCATCGTCAGTGCGCCGCTCCGCCTCGCCTTCACAACCGGAAAACTAGCTAGCGCGGCCGATGGGGGTGAGGTCGCTCGACACGTGCTATCGACAGAAATGCCCCCTGCAGTTGCTATGATTAAGAACAAAGTGCATGTACTTGTTGATGGTGTTTCTACAATGGCTTTAGTGGATACCGGAGCAACTGTGTCCGTAATGAGTCTCGGTTTTAAATGTCGGTTGGGGCGCAAAGTTGTATTTCCGTGGGACCAGGCTGCAACGTTTTGTGGAGTGAGCGGAGAGTCGTGTGGTATCCATCGGCAACGGGCGTGCTGGCTTGTGGACGGCCAACTGCTCGGCAGAACCCGTCCTGCTTCCAGACGGCTTGAAACTCGCCTCCTTTACAGAATACACGTCTTCATCCGTAGCCGTACTAACAGACCCGCCGTGTGAACCTGCTGACGTTCGCCACGTCTCAGATAAAAAGCTTCTGTCTATGATAAGCAAGTCCCTCAGCACAAGGGAGAATCTAAGAATCTGTCAGTGTTTGACTTTGCGCAGCCGGACAAAGCGTTCTCGATTCCCGAGTCTCGAACACGCCATATTATCGATACAGGATCTGCGCGCCCGATCAGGCAAAAGCCTTATCGCGTGTCGCCTAACGAGCACAAGATAATCGGGGAACAAGTGAGTGACATGAAAAATCGAATAATAAGAGTCCTCGAGCCCTTGGGCAGCTCCGGTCATACTCGTCAGAAAGAAAGACGGTAACTGGAGATTTTGCGTCGACTATCGAAGATTAAACTCCGTGACTAAGAACGCTGTCTACCCGCAGCCCTGGATTGATGATGCAATTGATTGCCTTCATTCGGCCTCTTATTTTTCTTCAGTGGACCTGCGCTCAGGATATTGGCCAATCCCGATACACCCGGCAGACAAGGAGAAACAGCCTTCATAACCCCGGATGGATTATTCGAATTCAATGTGATGCCATTTGGGTTGTGCAACGCTCCAGCAACCTTTGAAAGGTTCATGGACACTATTCTGCGTGGGTTAAAATGGAACATCTGCATGTGCTATCTTGACGACGTTGTTATATTCGGGCGCACATTTAATGAGCACAATACGCGCGTGGATATTGTCCTCGACTGCATCAAAAACGCCGGCCTGGTTCTGAACTCCAGGAAATGTAACTTTGGTGACCGTCAAACCCTTGTGCTGGGTCATCTTGTTGACAAAGACGGTATCCGGCCTGATCCCCTCTAGACGGCAGCCGTTGAGGCATTCAGTGCACCGCAGTCAGTGAAGCAACTTCGCAGTTTTCTGGGTCTTTTCTCTTACTTTCGTCGATTTATTCCTGGTTTTGCTGACATCGCTTATCCTCTGACAAGTCTGCTACATAAAGACGCACGGTTTGAGTGGACACCCGAGTGCGAGTCTGCATTTCGTCAGTTGAAGTTCCTGCTGACCTCCCGACCTATCCTTCGCCACTTCAATCCTACTGCGCCGACAGAAATCCACACAGATGCTAGTAGCGTCGGTCTGGGTGCCGTCTTGGTCCAACGGTAGGACGACCGTCAGCACGTGATTGCTTATGCAAGCCGCTCATTAAGCAAACCTGAACGAAACTACACGGTGACAGAGCAAGAATGCCTCGCTGTAATCTTTGCAGTTCAGCGATTTCGCTCGTACTTGTACGGACGCCCATTCCTAGTCGTCACAGACCACCATTTCCTGTGCTGGCTCGTGAACCTTCGCAACCCTCGTGGTCGCCTTGCGCGCTGGGCTTTGAGGTTGCAGGAATATAACTTCACTGTTGCCTACAAGAGTGGTCGAAAACATGCTGACGCAGACTGCCTTTCCCGTATGCCACTTACCACGACGGACTGCGACGCAGACGATTTTGATCATCTCGTCGCTTCTGTGACATCTGCTTTTCCAGATATCGATGTGTTCAAAGCAGAACAACGGACAGACACCAAATTGGAGCCACTCTTCACTTCTGCCCATTCAAGTGCAACAAGCAGCTGCTGTGTACGTGACGGGCTCCTGTACAAAAGGAACTACTCAAGCACGGGTGCACGCTTCCTTCTAGCGTTGCCGGAGTGTCTCCGGCCAGCAATCGTTCAGGTTATGCACGATGACCCTACCTCCGGTCACTTAGGCACTGTGCGCACCCTTTATCGTGTTCAAGAACGCTTTTATTGGCCCCGGATGCGACATTCGGTTGAGTTGTATGTCGCCAACTGCATACAGTGCCAACGTCGGAAACGCCCAACCACTGCCCCATCTGGTCTCCTTCAACCTGTGCCGCCACCCAGCTCACCATTTCGGCAAGTTGTAATGGATCTGTTGGGCCCTTTTCCAAAGTCATAGTCATCTAAGGGGAACCACTGGATAATTGTCTTCGCCGACTATTTCACGCGCTATTGCGAGACGGCGGCTGTACCATGCCACCGCCACCGAAGTGTCGCTCTTCTTACTTCACGCTATTGTTCTGCGAGATGGACCGCCTGGTGTTATCATAAGCGACCGGGGACGTCAATTCACGGCGAATATCGTGGAAGAGCTTGTGCGTTTATGTAACTCGCACCTCAGGCACTCGACGCCGTATCATCCGCAAACGAACGGCCTCACTAAGCGCACTAATCGAACAATCACCAATATGCTTTCCATGTATGTTGCTTCCGATCACAAGAATTGGGATGAAGTTCCACCGTTTATTACTTACGCATACAACACCGCCAAGCACGAGACAACCGGCTATAGCCCCTTCTTCCTCCTATATGCTCGGCCGCCCCGGTATACGCTCGACACTGTCCTCCCTTTTTACCACCACGACAATCCTACGGTCGCCGATACGCTATGGCTTGCTGAAGAGGCTCGGAGACTTGCGCGTCTGCGGACTTTGGCATCACAAGAAAACTCCAAAGTCCGCTACGACGCACGACATCGGCCGGTTGCATATCACCCTGGTGATGTCGTTTGGCTTTGGACTCCCACAAGGAAGCGCGGTTTGTGCCAAAAGCTGCTGGCAAACTACGATGGACCGTATATTGTCATCGACAAAGTCAGCGAAGTGAACTATACTCTCGCGCGCCTCACGAACACTGGTAGACGTTCTGCTAGGACACAAGTCGCGCATGTCGCACGGTTGAAATCATGCACGCCACGACACGCTAGTTGACTCGCCCAGTGGGCTTTGTCTGCGAGGAGCGGTAATGTTACGTCCATGCGCGTAAAAGGGACGCGGTGATCAAGCAGTGAGGGGAAGAGAAGAACGAAGACTGTGCAGCGGCCATTCCTGTTGTTCGTAGCCTGCCGTTCCTGCTCTCGCACGCCTAAATAAAGCCCTTTTCTCCGTGCTTGTAACAATATGATCTAAATATGCCCACCCCTCATCTAAAACCCCAAGTGGGGTATTTGAGGTACCAATAAATAAATAAAATAAAATACCACATGAGTGCAGGCAACACGTAAACAGCAGCAGTTACTTCAGACGCTGTACCTCTTTGGGCCTAGTTGACGTTTGCCTATTTTGAAGAACCTTCAGCTAAGAAAGAAATAATGTTCAGGGCAGGATATCATGTTTCTCCAGTGGCTGAGTAGTCTGCTAGTTCCTATGCCCATGCCACTTAACTCTATCATATCTCTCCAAATCTTTGCCAGGTTTGATGAGCGAACGCGTCCTGCGACTCAGCCTCGTAGATTTCTGGATGCACATCCAGCATCATAGCTTCGCGCGCCCATGCTTATATCTTCATTGTGATCCAAAGACCTGTACGGGTCCCGAAACGTCATGTTTATTTTTCTTTTGTTCTCGGCGAGTGCTTGTTTATTTTTATTTTTTGTCACCATAGTGCACCAAGAGTCACCCAAGTGAATGAACAGAAACCTGTAAACGCCTCTTTGCTACTTTGTTCCGTTATGTCGAAGCTACATGCGAAGACGCCACTCACGGTGTTGTCAGCTCGCTGAGGCGGTCCTCCTTGGTGGCCGACATCTCGCGATGTCAACAGCTACGTGTACCATGTATCCTGTGTGCGGATTCAGGACAAGTCGAAGAAAGCGTGGCGCCCAGAACACAATGCGATAGCCATTTATTTTGTCCTCCTAGGCGACCAACTAAATTTTACGCAACTGATTGCCAGCCTCATTAGTAATGAGAGTGACCACGAAACACAGCTCAGTGTTCAGTGCTCGCCTTATGATACGTATACATCCGGGTGCATGCAGAATAGTTCCGCAAGTGCCTGTACGTCTCCAGACAGCGGTGACTCCCACACCGTCCTGCCTGAGGCGTCGAGATTGCCTCGAAGTATTTTAAACCGAATGGCATTTTAAATCCCATTTAAAGTCCAGCTGCACTAAAATTTCACTTAGGCCAAGTCCTTTATATATGAGTGGCGCTTATGCCTTTGTCTGATTTTGTTTTTTTTAATCACACCGTAGTTAGCAGATATGACGCAAGCCCCAGAGGTATTAATGTTTTGAGCTAGCTGATTTTTAGTTTCTTTAATTCAGCGTCATTTCAGCGAGCTAGTGGCCTTCTTGCCAGTTTCAGCGTCCATAACGTGTTTTTTCTAACTTATCCTAAAGCACCCCCTGTGTTTTAAGCACAATATTTTGCAAGTAGATTGTTCTCGTCTCCGCAGTCTGTAACTAGGCCACTTTTGCAGCCCGTAATTTTGATGCCGCTGCTCTTTAAAGAAATGGAAGATATTTTAGGCGGTAAGGCACAATGACGCTTCTTTTTATAGTCTATAAGACAGCGATCTCTCTTTTAACTCCATTGAGTCCTGTAGAGAAAGGAATGCGTAGCGCTAATTTGTCATTTCTGCACGTTGCTTGCCTTCGCCCTATTATCCCTCTCCTACTAAAGGACCTCGGTTTGTTATTTCATTTCTCAGCCACAATTACAGATGCCTCTATCAGCGGGATTAGATCGCTTTACATTGCTTGCTTTCAGAGACCTGCTAGAACTGTGGGCTTTAGGTGTATTCCATGCTAGAAGGCACGAAACATTTCTTTTACGTAACACAGACTTGCGCATGCTTGTAGATATTTCATCGAAAGAATAAAGTGTTGTTATAAAAGCGAAGACTTAACAAATGAGCAAGCACATCACTCCTTTTAGGAAGCAAAAATAGAAAATCTGGTATGTAGGCACACCACTGAAAAACTAACTGAAACCAAATTTTGAGTTTTTTGTTTCTGCCTTCTGGTGGGAGACTGTGGTACTAAGTATTATGAGGCTTAAAAAACTATCACGTAGCACGGTATTAAACCGATGCTAGCATGACGCGGGACTATATGTGCGCGAGATTAAACAACCCGCCCACGGCTTCGACAATTCATAAATGATACGCCTGGGTTTATCAAGATGCCACATGAGTCTGCGCGACGGTGTTTTAAAAACCTTTTTTTTTTTTTTTTCGGAACAGCACTACTCCATGCGTGGAATGTCGAGGTAGGCATCAATCGAAAGCCGAGTCTCCGGACTTCGCACAGTGTAGCGGCTATTTTGTCAGCAATTCTAGTTTCGTCACAGTGACCAGTTCTGTCTCGAAAATTGAGTACAAGTTATCGTTGTTTCTGTAGGCTTCCATTGATGAATCTGTAACCGCTCAGGAAACACAATTCTAGCCTTCCACAGCATATGCACTGTATTTGACTCGTATGGCTTGTCTTGTAGAACACATGTCACCTGCCTTCTTGAATTTGTGACCTGTACTTTTAATCATTCGCGAAAAAAACCAGCTGGTTTCATTGAAAACGCGCTACCTTTGTGCCACTGCCGCTTGGGGCGCTAGTTGGTACGTGTGCAAGAAAACAAGATGTGAGAAAAAAAAAATAATAATCGCTCGACTCAACATTATACATTGAATCACATTGGCGTGGCGATTGTGCAGTCATTTCGAGCTCCTGTAATGCGCGGTCACAGCGCGACCGCAGACGACCCTAGCGAGCGCCGCCACGCCATAACTTGCTGGGACCCGGAACTAGCCCTCCTTGCGGGCGGATTGCGGGGAACACCACTTCCGGAAGTTCCAACGAGGGCTGCGACTGACGATGGGAGGCTCCGAATGCGCTTCCTTCGGACGACCAATTCCGCGGTTTTTCTTCGGCTGGCTCGCGCTTCCCTTCGGCCGGATGGTCTGGCGCCTCCGTCTTCGACGCCGTCGAAGTCCCGGGGAAAGTCATGGGCGCGTTCGCGACCGGGGAAGCGACCGCGGTCAACGACCTCCCGGCGGTAACGGGGTCCGCCGACGCTGCCGACAACTGCCTGATTACGACAATGACGGGCTCCTGGCCTTCAGATGTTCCTCCACCGTCTCTGTTCAGGAACGTGGCCCGATCTACGACTGTGGGCATGGCGCGGGCTTGCTTGCACTCCACGTAGAAGGTGTAGATGCCGTACAGCACGCACGCCTGTGTAGACAGCACAAGAGGCAAGGGCAACAAGATGCCGTCAGCGTGTTGTATGGGCGCGCGCTGTCATGTATGAAGTGAGAATGAGTTTTGAAGCATCAAAAAAGAAATAAGAGGAAAGGATATAGTAAGTTATAACAGTAAGTTATATAACATATAGCACATGAGCCCGTCGCTGTTTAACACGTATAAGCACGCGACTAAAACGCTGTACTAGTACAATACCTACAGAAAACAACCACACGACTTTGATAACTTCAACAGCGGCAGCTGTGGCCCTTTATCCGACTCTAATTTACGCGTCGCTATTATGTTCTGTGCTTAACTTAAGAAAATAAGTAAATGGCAATGTCAATGGCAACGAGTGTCGCAACTGAGGACAATTATTATCTACTCGAGATAACAGGATGACCACAATTCACATCTGTGACAAGTGCTACATGCATTGCGTAAACCTAAATTGAAGATAAACATAAACAAACGAGAATTCTTCAAGAACGTGGTTGTGTTCCTTGGGAGAGGGTTCGAAGAGCAGACAGAGTGCATAAAGGCAGAGTCGGTCAAATACATTTACCACTTAACATATGGTGCACACCGTTCTTGTTTTCCTAAGGCTTCCTGGACATTTTAGAGTATTTTTGAAAGACTACGCATTGAAGAGCAAATGCCTAACGTGACTATCTCAATAGAATGTGCATTTCACGTGGACCGCGGAGTGTGAGCAAGGCTGCCAAGTCTTAGTCAAAATAATACCGCTCGATCAAGTTTTGACTATCCTAACTATCATGAAACCCTTTGAAAACAATACTGATGCTTAGTACTACGGAGGGGCCACGGTTTTGTACCACAGGGAGGATGATGAGCATCTGAAACAATTGACTCGTTGGGTATTGTTCATATACATTGATGAAAGCACAAACAAATTAGTGGTTGTCATGGCCCTCGGTAACTTCCATACATAGTTGACAGGTAGGCATTTCAAGTTATTCACACACGACCAAGCGTTGACCCACATCATCAACCTTATTCAATCAGAAGGGCGACTAGCTGGATGGCCGAGTGAAATACATCAGCTCACCTTCGAAGTCCCACACAAGCCTGGTGCAGAACTACCAGATGCTAATTCAATGTCTAGTTTACACCTACACGGTGGAGGCTGATCAACATATCACGCAGCTATTATCGATGGGATGGAAAACATACCACCTAAAGATTGAAGATTGCAAGTACCGAAGACAAGTGTTTTTCGTATTCTCGACGCGATAATTTTCCTGGCTGTAGAGGACACGACAGTTTCTGGAGAACGTATATTTGAAAATTAAACAGACGTTCTACTGGGACAACATGAAGAGCGACATCTCGGCGTACCTTTGCATGCACCACATTTCTCAACTCTGCAAGCAAAGTTTTAACCACGTGGTAACCCGTTAAATTTATAATGATGCAATACCCGAAAGAACTTCTTCTGCAGTTCATCTCGATATTGCAGATCACCCCCCAAGAAAAGGGGGGAGGGAATGCGGTTGAATGAAGCCTTCCTCAAAGCTATTTACTGATGCTTAGGGCGGGTTAGGGAAGACGCGGAGAGCGTTATTATAGTCTTGAGCCGAAGTCATAGTTGCATATAACGGTACCGCATTCTCTTAGCGAGCATTTGAGACGGTAGGCCGTCTAAGTGAAGACTGAACAACAATTGGCCGCACCGTACCATCCAGGAACAAACGGAGTCACTGAGAGGGTTATACGTGAGATGACGAAGTTCATCGCCCTCTACCGAAAGTTTCCGTGTGGCTGGAAGTTTGCGTTGGAGGGTGCCTGATTTGACTGGTTTATTTTTGCGCTAAATCAAGGTGGTCCTACAACAGTACACCTTATCAAGAATACTGGCAACCGTCAGAGTACCCTAAATAGTTTAATATTATATCTTCTATACAACCAGTTTTTTGGTTTCGTTTTCCAGGGGGGACAGTGTCGTGATTTCACGACACAGAAGTTGGTCATGCGGGCGCATGACATCGCGACGTTAAGACACTCGCTGCTGCTCGCTAGGCTGTCTCCTGTGCTTGCTACATCGAGCGTCTCCCCGAGTAGCAGCAAAGCAGACGACCTAGTCAGCTGGAGCTAGTGCGAAAACGATCCTGCTCCCACGTGACCACATTCTGCCTTATGAAGTCGCAACAGCGACTTCTTCGTTAGCAAAAATGAAAGTGGTGGTAGAGACATATAACAAATTATTTAGGGTGCTCTGAGGCTTGTGAGCATTTTTTTTTCGAAAGTTTTGGCCACTCCGACCTTCATCCTACACAAGAAATGTAGTCAAAAATGTCATGTCTGAAAAAAAAAAAGTTTTGTTTCGTTTTCATTTCTTTACCGTTTAGCTGTTCACTCAGTATTTACGCTAGAAGCCTGAATTCCTTTGTAGCGCTGCAAAGAGTTAATTACGTTACCGTGGAAGGACAAGAGTTGTCAACGCGCGCCAAGAGCCGGCACGGCTTTGGAGGTCAAAAGGGAGGCTATTGTCACGCTGCATTAGCGACGGTGAACAAGCACAGCGGTACAACGCAAGTCGCGAATCTACTTTATTAGGCGAACCCGTGCCAAACAAAACAAGTTACATAAATCCCAATGATATAAATGAGCGCACCCGTCCGATCGCGGAAAATATTATGTACAGATCAGATGCGTGGGCTATTTATACATCGTTCATTGAACCTTCCAGCGTAATCGCAGGTGCTCGCTTAAGTTCTAGAATGTACATACAACGCTATTCTAGTCGTGCACGCATTCCAATTGCACAAGGCTCAACGACAACAACAGGTAGACCCTGCGATAACATTCGAGAGGCTTCCGACACAGAAAGGTGCGTCTTGCGCTGGGCGACAAGTTTGAAGGTTTCTTAGCCGGTGAAAGACGGTCACCAGAAGAGGTAAATAAGTACACGTAACTATGCCCCTTCTTATAAAGCATCGTACCGATGCTTCACACAGACCACGAACGCAAAAAAACAAAAGCACACGTAATAAAGAAGAAAAACTAGCAATGTAACATAGAAATAGCGGGTCCCACAGTTCGTTAGCGTGCGTATACAGTCGCTTCAGGCGCACTACGTGGACGATGTCAGGTCATGCGTGGGCGTGGAGGGATAACTCGACGGCGGCCTTTCGCCTAACACTGCGGCGGTGCAGACACTCGCATTCACAGCTTGATCTCTTCGCGGATAATGTCAGAAATCGAGGTCAGCTACGGGTGGGTCAATGGGAACAACTTTTGCAGCTATCTCCAGCCGACCGCTCCGATGCACAGGTCGTCGGTGCCTAGAGCTTGAGCGTGGGCGTAGCTCATCATCCGCGTATGGCGATTGTATTTCACATTCTGCATTTCCTGTGTCTTTTCCATGTTGGTGGCCTCAGAAAGAAACTCTTCAATGGTCCTTGGCGGGTTTCTCATCATTCCGGTGAAAATGTCTTGCTTCACACCAAGCATCAGGAAGCGAATTTTCTTCTCGTCAGACACGTCGGGGTGAACGTGACGGAACGAGCGAGTCATCTCTTCTGTGAAGAGCGCTATGTTCTTGTTCGGTAGCTGTATCCGGATTTCCAGTAGAACGTCCCCCCGTACTCTTCGAACGACGCTAGTGAACTTCCTCAAGAAGATGCTGCGAAAGCGGTCCCACATTGTTAGAGAGGACTCCCCATTCTCGAATCATGTATTTGCGGAGTCTTCGAATGAAAAATACATATGTCGAAGCTCGTCTTCAGAGTGCCTGTTGTTGTTGGACGACACTATGCTGAACATCTCCAGCAAGGTTTAGCGGTCAGCCAACGGCGCTCCACGGAAGGTAGGTGGCTCCCTGGCTTTTAGAAGTACGATCGCTGCTGACGATGCTGGGTCCATTATCGTGGATCGCGACTTGATCATGAACTTCCTCGTCGTCTCTGATAGAAGTTACTGCTGCGGGGGCAGGTTTTGTAGCCTGCGGCTAACTCAATGATTCGGGGTGACGTTGGCGCTGTCTTTAGGGTTTCGGCTTGACCGGGGCGTTCCTTACATGAACGCAAAACCATTTCCGCCAGGTGACCCGTTGTAGCGATAGTGAACAACCTCATGGGCACAACTTAAGTCAAAAAACTGCTTATTGGCCGAACCTATGCCGAGCAAAACAGGTAACCGTCAGCGCAATGGTAGCCGAAAACACACTCGTCGATTGTGGAAAATCTGATGTATTACGTATCAAACGCGTCGGCTATGTATACGTGACTCACTGAACCTTCCAGCGCAAGCGCTGGCGCTCGCGCAAGTTCTAGAATGCACACCACTATTCGCGACGTGCCCATAATCGGATTACACAAGTCCCGGCGACTACATAGGCAACAGATATAAACAAGGCGATAACACTCGAGAAACTTCCGATACAGAAAGACACGTTTTGCGCTGGACGCTAACTTTGAACATTTGTTAGCCTGAGAACGTCGGTTGCCGGGAAAGACAGGTGAGTACACGTGGCACTAATCACACCGCAGTAACCGGATGTGGCTGTCTCCTGGTGCCCCATCCGATTGCTGTGCCATGGGGCACTATGGCAATACTAGCACACTGTTGCCGTGAGCCCATTCAGCAATCAACAGGGCAACAGCGGAAAGCGCGAGCCCCTACGCTTCCAACAGGAGCGAACAATCGGAAGGGCCACTTTGGAGCATTCCTGCAATATGCGGGGGTATTCTGTCCATTGTGAAGTTCCGACACAGTATGGTGTACTGGTATGAAGCAGTGTTTCGTCCGGAGTCGAAAATGTGTCTTTTTGCGATGCCGCCCTGGGGTACTGGAGCACTCCGATCTACTGCAACGTCATCTTCCTCTGCAGCCTGAAGTCAATGCTCTCCAGCGGAGCTCTAATGGTGCAACACAGGGCCTCCTGGATTGGAGGTCGTGCATGTCCGTGTGGTGCTCGCCGAAAGTTTGCTGCGGTTTTTCCTGGTGCATTTACACTTTTTTTTCTTGTGTAGGCAAGCGCTGGGATTGTAAAAGTTTTTTTTTTTTTTTTTTTTTTTTTTGCAGTTAGAAAAATTCCAGGCTTTTTCAGATCGGGCATAATGAGAAAACCGACTGTATTATTGCCCTTTTGTACCTTTTTGCGGAACGACATGTCCAAACGACCGTGGCTGCATTCGCCACAGAGCATTATTTCTTTTCTTCAATAAAACCTGGCAACCACTTTAGTGGCTGATGCAACATGAAAGTAATCCCATGTGACCCGCCAGGCACAGAGCTTTAGGTGCTCCTTCCGGGCTTCTCATCCTCGTGTGTCTCGAAATTATTTCACAGCAAAAACATATGCGTGCTTACCGAACAGAACGAGCAGACGAGCGTTTGGAGACACTACATGATCTATAATTGGAAACATGCCAGCTTAAATGTAGTTACTGATGTATCTTAACACTCTGTATTATATTTTGTAACTTATAATAGTTCCAATGGTGTTTAAGAGCGTTTTAGTTTACAAATTCGATCGTAGCGCGTGCACAATGGCGTCATCGCAAAGCGTCCCCGGTTCTCCCATTATTTCGCTAAACGGACTCCACACAGCCCTATTCTAGTAAACCATAGCCATAGTGTCGAATATGCCATCTGGTCAGCTGTGATTGCCTCAAAATGTCACCAACACAAAATTTGTGTTGGACTGAATGGACTGAACGGTGTGTTCCTACGTTCCATGTGATGCCACATGACCACCACCTCCTCTTTTGCTGAGGAGAACATCTCTTTTTTCTTGTTCGAAGCCACGCTGTACTTGGCGCATATATTGAACGGGTTGCATAAAAGCTGATGTATTTATTTATGTGGCGAATGGAGGAATGGAGGCTTCGTACCGTATGTTGGCAGCCGCTTAATATAAAAAAAACACCTAAAATTTGTATCTCAGAACTACTTAAACAGTGACTCGTTATAAAACACGCTGGTTCCACCAAATAAAAAAAAAATGCAGAGTGCTACTTCCTTATCTGGCTATGTATCCTAATGCTAGATCTCTGAACAAGAGGTGCATCAGTAATTACCCGAATTTTATCGCAGCAAGAGACTAAGCACAACTGAAGTCCTCGTACTCGTTTTCTCCTGCGCCACAGATCGGGTAATTATTCGTGCACCAAGTAGCGTAACAACGTGTTTTATCGCTATACGATGGAAAAGAAGAAACGGGTATAGTGAAAGAACATACGACTGTGTTGAATCTTTTATTTTATTTTCTCTTTAATGCTTTAGACAATAATATATGCCATGTAAATATCATTATATTTTCCACGTCTGTTCTTTCGTTTTTAGAAAACTCCGGAGAAGAAAAATTAATTTGCGAGGTTCCTTTCGATTTTGTCCTGTTCCAGGGATGACCGCTACCTATCACGTCTCACGATTTAATTATCACGCAGACGTATGGTTCCGTCAATAAAAACTGAAATTCATGCACATGATTTGGGGAATCGAGATATCAACAGATAAAATGGACGTCATGTCTGCTAAGTGCAACGGTGAGCCTAGCCAACGCCTGGATGGCCTTCACCATGGCAATTATTGCGTTCAAGTAAGCTCGCGCAGGCTTAATATGCTTAAGGATATGACGATTCCTACGTGCAGCTAGACGGCCATAACACGGAGCACGATTTTGTACGTGGTTTTGCCGCTGCTTCAATCTAACATCGTGCTCGGCGCATGAGAAAGCGCATGAAAATTTCTATGCAACTCTACAGGTGCGGCCGCACTTAATGTTGAGGTTACTGGGACTTCTGGAGTAATATTAAAGAGCTTCTGAAAGTCTCACCTTTACCAATGCAATCACTGTGTACATAATGATGTCATGAATAAACGACGCTATCTGAAAGAAATAACAAAACATTTTTAGGTAGAAGTTGAAAGCAACCATAAAGAAGACCAATCCACTGCACTCGAAGCAATGGACTGGCATTATCAACGCTGGATCGAAGCATAGCGTTAGGACTCCTATGTAGAACATCATTCGTACTGCAGGCATCGTATAGTACGCCAACTTCGGAGAATGCAACCGGCAAATAAACCCTCGTTTGCCACTTGAAGGCATCAAAGCTGTCGAAGTGGAGAACCTCGCTATGTGGTGGATGACAAGAAGGAATTTTTGATAGTCATAATTGCATCAGCCAAAAGAGAATGAAACCAATGAAGGAGTAGGATCAATCACTTGCTTACATTTTTTTAAATGCGACATTACAACGTAACATTAACATCAGCGCCTTGTGTGAAATAAGTCGCTCAAGCTGTTGCTCAGTTGGCGGCCTCACAGCACAGACTTCGCGCGCCACATCCACACACACAAGACGTTAAGTTCACAGCATGGCGCAGGCTTGAAGTGAATAATAGTGCTCGAGCATGGAGTGTCGCTGCAGCCAACTTTTCGAGACGAGAGAACTTGTCTTCAGCAGGGCAGCAACTGTCTTTCTTAGCCGCGTTTATACCTTATTCTACACGAACTCGATGCCAGCCGGTCGAGTCAGAAGTTGAGCTGATCCAGATCAGTTCGACCATGCTTACATGCATCTTGACAGTTGCCCTAGTCAACTCCCTTGGCAGGCGGCTTGACGGGACTCCGCTAACTAACCTAACTAACTGACAAACCTTTGTCGGGTTCCTGTAAACATAACTTATGTGCGCATAGCTCACTATCCCGACCTTCTGTGGGAGGACAATAGGTTGGCGAACAGAGTAGGGTGAGGTAAGTCAAGTGTGAAATAAACAGGGGGCGGGAAAAAAAGGGGGTAGCATCACTTTGGTTGGGCTCTGCGACGTCGACATATATATATATATATATATATATATATTGTTACGGGGATGTTGGGAGTATAGAAGCTTACATTTAACATATATATACAAAATGAGTCTGAGTAGTTAAGACGGCTGACCACCAACAACCCGCAGCACCCAAGCACCTGTATCGAACTGAACATCGCGATGGCACCGGTCGTAACGCTCTTTCTGCCGATGCTGCGAGGCTAATTAGCGAGATCGGGCTATTCAATGACGCGCCTTGTGAGCGCGATCGATGACTTCGCGAGCGTACCAGTGGCAACGCGGGGCACAGAAGGTAGGATGGTGTCAAACGGCTATGTAAGGTTGCGACCATACAAAAGATTAAAGGGTGAATATCCTGCGGTGTCATGTCGGGACGAGTTATACGCGAATGTCACCTAGGCCAGCGTGGCGTCCCAGTCACGGTGATCGTTGGAAACGTACATTGACAGCATTTTTGTGAGTGTTCGGTTGAGACGTTCCGTAAGACCATTCGTTTGTGGGTGGTAGGCGGTGGACAGCTTGTGCTCAGTAGCACAAGAGCGGAGGAAGTCGTCCACAACTCGAGACAAGAGCCAGCGGCAACGGCCTGTAAGTCATTGTCAAGGTGCACCGTGCTGGATAACGACGTCGTGAAGGAGAAAATCGGCGACGTCTGTTGCGCAACTAGTCGGAAACGCCTTTGTTATCGCGTAGCGTGTCGTGTAATCAGTAGTGACGGCGATCCACTTATTCCCCCTAGTCGTCGTCGGAAAAGGGCCAAGCAGATCAAGGCCTACACAAAAGAACGGTTCAGAGGGAACTCAATTGAACAGAGTCGTGCGATGGGTGGCAGGGGAGGTTTCTTCCAGCGCTGACACAACTGGCAAGTTGCGACTTAAAGACGCGCAGAGCGGTAGAGACCCAGCCAGCAGAACCGGCGTCGTACTCGGTCGTATGTACGCAAAACTCCAAGGTGTCCCGCCGTCGGTGCATTGTGAAGTTGTCCGAGAACGAGGGATCGCAGATGGCGAGGAAGGAGAAGCAGCAACTCGGGACCATCAGGGTTGATATTGCGGCGGTAGAGGATGCCGTCGTGCAGCACGAACATACCGCACGTGCCGTCGGTGTTGCCAGATTGCACTCCGGCGATGATGGACTGTAAAGATGCGTCACGTTGCTGCTCGGCGCGCATCTCGGTGATGTCAGTCAAAGCCATCACGCAGGTCACCGGATCATGCACAACAGGATCAGGGGGATCCACGCGGTGACGCGAGAGACGGTCATCGTCCTTGTGCAGACGTCCAGACTTATAGTTGACAACAAATGAAAATTTTTGGAGCCGCAAAGCGCAGCGACCAAGCCGTCCTGTGGGGTCCCGAAGGGAAGACAGCCAGCAGAGAGGGTGTGGTGGTCTGTAACGACCGAAAACGTGCGGCCGTACAAATATGGACGGAACTTGGCGATCGCCCAAGCTA
Source organism: Dermacentor andersoni (assembly GCF_023375885.2). NCBI lineage: Eukaryota > Metazoa > Arthropoda > Arachnida > Ixodida > Ixodidae > Dermacentor > Dermacentor andersoni. The sequence goes on along the minus strand of NC_092819.1, from coordinate 68,220,215 downwards.
AAGCCAAGCACTCCCGCTCAGTGATGGTGTAATTCCTCTCGGCAGGTGACAGCAGGCGGCTGGCGTAAGCTATCACGCACTCGGTACCATTCTGCAGTTGGGCGAGAACAGCACCGATGCCGTGGCCGCTTGCGTAAGTATCGACTTCGGTAGGTGCAGATGGATCAAATTGGGCAAGTATAGGAGGCGTGGTCAGCAACCCGATGAGAGCGGCGAAAGCGGGAGCCTGCTCCGGGCTGCATGAGAATGGCGTGTTCTTCTTCAGAAGACCTGTCAAAGGCCGAGCAACGTCGGCGAAAGGCACAGGTGTGCCTTTACTTCTTATCCTCGCTCGCTTCACTGTTCGTGCCTGTGGTGTGGCACCACAGCACCTTGGCTGCTGCTTAAACAATGGGACTATTTGTGCTCGTGCTAACAGTAAAGCTAGCATTGCCTCCCCGCACCTTCATTTGTGGAGGCATGGCTAGCAGCTGCAGCACGCTTTTGTGGGAGCCGCTGCTCTACATTTTTGGCATGTCTCTGGTTGTCAGTGACATGTCAAGAATGTAGCAGCAAGCCAGCCTGAAAGGAAACACGCACTCACGCACCTATAAATCACTGCGTCCGGCTTCCAGTCTCCGCTGTGAAGGAAGTCTCTACACTAAAGAGAGTGCATTGTGCGACAACGCACATACTACGTACGCGGAGCGTGTGGTTGTTTTGCGGACAATCCCCACATTCTGTGCTAGTACCGGGGGAGCCGTTTCATGCTCCGGGGCTGTCCTGAACAACTGGCAGTAGGAGTCTCCGCCAAATGCCCAACGTGCAGTGCTTTGCCTGGGCATGGAGCGACTCCCTTCTCTGTGTCGGTATATTTTTTCTTATTCCTGGACGGAGGTCCAGAACCTCCGTCCAGGAAGGCGAAATCCTGAACTGGTTCATGGGTCTAAGAATCCGTTGTCCGGCGTTTTCGAAAAATTGACCTTCCGGCGTTAAGGATCCAAAATTCAATGGCGCCAAAATCGATGGCTCCACCATTGATGGTCAAGCCCATGACGTTTGTTGGCATGTTATGGATCACTTGACATAAATAACATGACAAAATGTATGTCACGTCATTGATGTTGTCGTTCATGCAAATCAGGTCATTACATGCATGCCCTGTCATAATGTACATGTCATACATGCACGTCATGCATGCACGCCATAGCATGTCATCTATGTCATGGATGCACGTCACACAGTTAATGTAACCGCGATTACGCAAGAGACTAGATCATGACACTCACGCCAATTATGTCATGGATATTATGGCTTGCCATGCAGTCATGTCATGCATAACAAGATTAAATCCATTCGGTGGATTAAGTGAACAAAACAACCACTAGGCTTCCCGACGCCTTAGGAGAGAGCGAGAGAGACAGACGTACAGAACAGACGGACAGACAGGGACCCAAGGTGCATAAATAGGCAAAAAAAAAAAAGATTTCGCATGGATACAGCATGGCGACAGAAGCGAATAGAGGCTGTTCCAAGTTCGCCTCCAGCGCGCACGATGTGGCATTACCGCAACTCTACTTCGTTTTGGGCGCATATGCACGGACATTATCGATGGGCGGATGGATGCAATTAGCGTACCCTTTGAAACAGGGTACTGTATTTCCCCACCAAGCTCTTTTTCTTATTTCGCCTAATTCCCTCCCTCCTTCCCCTTAAACAGACAATATATTCAGAGCATAAAACGTTCGGAGCCATTGTTAGAAGCACTGCTTTTGTACGCCTCTCTTATTTGTGGTCTTCCTACTTTTCTTACATCAATCCTCTTGTCGTCTTTTACTGATCTCTGTAGAGGAGATGTTTACTTTCCCCGTGCTATCCAAGAACCCAGAGGCTTCAAGGAGGCTCGCGGAGCCTAAACCGACAACCAGGTAGATACCTTAACACTGTAATAAAACATATTCCATCGTTTCCCTAGCTTTACTGCAGCAAGCACATGCTTCGTCTTCCTTGCTGTACCTCGCTTTATATCTACGCCTTCTAAGGCGTCCTGATCTTGCTTCGAAAAGTAAAGAGCTTCCCTTTGAGTTATCATAAATTGTTTCTTCACTGATTTTCGGTTTACCTCTTAGGTAGCTATTCATAGATGGCTGATTTTCCATAGCCGCCACCAAGGAGACTGTCTCAGCCTCTCTGACTTCGCGTTTAACTTTCTTTGTTACCATGTTGCTTACTATACCGGTCGCATACTTGCTGGTAAGGTACCTAGTTTCTTGCCTCCACTGTGATTCCCTATTTTACCTGTGCAAATACTTGAACACTCTCACAACTCATTTACTTTCCTTCATATTCCTGAGTCGTTCCTCAAAATTAATTTTGCTTTTAGCTTCCATCACTTCAAAACTTGTCCAGCCCACATCACCTTGCACAGCTTTATTTGTAGTCTTCCCTTGTGTGCTCACTACGAGGTGCCCCACTGACCTTTGGTTGCCATCTAGCCCTGATGGTACCCTGATTTCAAGCAAACAACCTCATTACCAAATGTAAATCCTTGAATCATTACACCTTTTTACATACCCTACAGCACCTTATACCTATAGTATCCTCATAGAATACTGTGCTTCGTTATCGCTGCATTTCTCTTCTCCTTTGCTATTATTGTTTTTTCCTATGTTTCCCTATGTCTATCGCACTCGCTTATGCATACAACAAGGTATCCGTGTTCTTTTACTCGAGGTATTCACTGGCTGTGTATTAGTACGGTCTGTCCACTGTTCCCTGTTTGTTCACTGTTCGTTCAACTATGGCACTCTATGCCCTCTGGTGGAGAGCGCGGAAGTAAAGTTAGATCACACTTGGCGGCCGCGTGGCAGAGGGCGACAGTGACATGGAACTGGCGCCCCACCCCGTTTACTACTGCTTACACACGTCTTTCATTATATCCGTAGTTGTCTGCTATTGCTACGTATTCTCAGCATGACGACCGATCAGTTCACACTATCGGCATGTTCATAGGATATCTACAAGTCACCTAACCAACCATTTGTTTCTTGACGCGGTTACAGGATGCCCAGATTCCAGATACGCCAAATCCGTGTGAAGTCGGCTAAGGAGACCTTGTCGTCAAAATGTTACACCTTCTACAATTTATATTGTTCCCAAACAACAGCGTTCATGTATCTTACATGAATGTTTTAAACACTCTGCACTCACTAGTTTTCTGTCAGGAACGCTATGTCGCGCTTATACGCACACGCCATTCGTTATCTGCCTAATGGCAGGTAACGAATGGCATGCAAGGTAGGTGATTGTTGTTAGGGGACAAGATGAGCCCCAAAGGGTGCACATTTTATTTGCAGTATCCGAAGCAAGATATAGTTTGCTGCAGAAAAACTTACCGCATTGCTTCATAAAAAGAACTCAACTAAATCAAGGCAGAAGGGCGCCATCTATAATCGGGGTTTGCAGGTTTAGAGGTGCACGCGTGTGTATGTGTGTATTTGTGCGTCTATCAGTGCGTGCGTGCTTGAAATATGCTCAAACATGTACTCACGCGATAAGAATCTTCATCGATATCCGCGTCCAACTTTTCAATGCGTTTCTGCAAAGATCACAAATAGCGAGCATATAGAAACGCTAAAGCATATGTATTTTTATCGTGCCGTAGACATACACGTATATGGGCACTTCCAGGCTTAAATGCCGGCAGCGTCACCACATTGCACATGGCGATCTTAATGCCACTCCTTAGTCCGCGCAATATAACATTCCTTAGATGACACAAAAACTAACGTCCACGACTGTTTTACGTTGATCGATAAACAGGTATTGACAGGGAAAAAAGAAATAACCGATTAAGGGAGGAATCGGACGATTCCTCTCCTTAGCTGAATTAGCGGAAGCAGACAGCCCCGGCTTCTCATTGTTTTTAATTACGTGCGCTGGCTCATTACAATGTATAGTTTCATGAACACATATCACTGCCGCATTACTTGACGCAAAAGTACGCAGAGTTTATATTCTCTTCAGTAAGATTCACTATATCACTCTATTTGAAACATACATACATACCGCAAGTGCAATCTTTTTTCAACAAAGTACTTCTTCCATGAGTGAGCACCACTGTCGGTGTACTAGTACAGTACGCGAAACAGTATGCAGTACCAACCCGAAGGAGGCATCGGAAAGCTTCCTCGCTTTTGGAACTACGGAAACCATGTGCGCCGAGGAGCGCACTCCGGTCCGAGCTCTCAAAGATGCCCTTATTGCGAAGTATGAAGACATGTTCAATACCTTTCCTCTGCTTAAGTGACATATGCCATTGGTACCCCTACTTACAGAATATTTACTGCCAGAGCGATTCATAAGTGTCAAAATTATTTTTCTACAACAGTTGACCTCACGCGCGGCTACTTCTTCTCGCGGAGATGTTTATGCTTAGATCTGCAATTTTACGGATATGATGTGAACATGCGTCCAAGACTGCCATCCAAGAATTGCGATAGCTTAATCTAGAAACTCCAAATGCGAAAAAAAGTGCACTTTAATTAAAGCTCTAAAACGTTGATTTCGAGGAACTTGAGAACTGATGTTTCAACTTTAGAAAGTTAGTTTAAGACAGAACACGGATTCACAAAAAGCTCTTACGCTAGGATTGTTCGTAAGAAAATCCTAACCTATCCTGATGCTGGGCGTATTAGCGTAGGTGGCCGTACAAGCATATGCCACATAGGAAGCCAGGATTTCAAGATATAAGTTCCCGTCGAACGAGTGATCAAATTAATCCGGAGACTATCCGTGCGGCGTTCCTGAAAGCCACATTGTTGCCTTGGAATGTAAACTCTTAAGAGTCTACAGATGAAATGAATAATTCCAAGGCAACGTTCGGAATTGCCATGATTGAAAAAGGTGTCGTCAAATTCAACCTGAAATCTCGTAGAAATTGAGAGCCAACGCACAGTTACGTATAAAAAAACACCAACAAATATAGTGTGGTCCACGTCATTTTGCTGCTCTTACTTTGCTGACACTGCAGCGGCAAGTGCTCACTGCAGTTGTGTGAATGCATTGCGCGGGGATGCAGAAAGTTGCCTCCAAACACAAGTCATCTGAGCCAGGTGATCTCACCCTTCCTGCAGGGAACAATTCGCACGTACTCGGTGTTCACATGTTTCTATTACCAGCGGACCATACTGTACTTTACACTTTTATTTAATGAAGCTGCGTGTTCTAGATGCCTAAACAAAGCGCCGTACAAGCTAGGTCGACTGGAGTGACTTACGTATTTCGACGAGAACTTGGAAGCAGCTATGTGTCCCACGTAACAAAACAGAGTCGACCCTGTGTTCCAAATAAGGAAGACGCTGAGCATTCTCAGCACATCCGCCTGCGCAGAAGAAGAGGTGAGATGACGTCACTGACACCATTCATTCGCAGTGAACAGTCTAACAAGTTGAGTTCAGCACTTGAACACTAAATCTGGATTGCAGAAAAAGCTAAACAGTGGCTTTCTTTTCAAAACGTGGTTAGTGGCATACGCCTTGGTCGCGGCCTTGAATGCCGAGAATATAGAGGAGTTCTTGCAAAGGTTTTGGGATATGCCCACTTCGGACAACGTAAAGCTGTATCGCTCTATACGGACACAAACTTTTTCGCGTCAGGAGGTCAGCCATCAACAATCTTCATTCTAAATCTACCGTGCTCTAATTCTACATGGGAGTTTCAGAGTGGTAGCCTGTATCTTCTTACCTTGTCGTGCCCCCAATCTCTCAATAAACGTTCAGCGGTGGTTAGCTTAAGTAAAGCTCGAAAGTAGTGCCAGCTTGTTTCCTTGAAAGGCACGTCCCGATAGAATGCCAGAAAGAAATTACTGCAGAAACTCCCTAAATGTGCTTGTCAGATAATGCGTAGGCATCATTTGCTCATCTCACCCTCATGCAACGAATGATCGAATAAGTGACCGTGTTACGCACACCGCCGCTCACTAAAATCGAGGATGACGCAATGTGCTGCAAGTATTGCAATGACCTGTTGCAATTATCCAATTGGTGAGCCTAATTAGTCAGAACTAATGTTATTGGGTGCAATTTATGTATTCGTAATCTGAATTAGGTTTAAGTAATGTAATATGAAGTAATCATCATTATCCTTATTTATCTTGGTTGGGCTTAAGTAATGTAATCGTACTCAATCTTAATCGGGCTGATCATCTTTAACTACTCATAATTATTCCTGATCAGTTTTACGCAATTTAGTGTTATTCAATCGAATCTAGGCTCAATTATTCTTGTGTACCCTTAATTATTCATGACTAGGCTTGATAAATTTCACCTGGATTACTCTTGATTCAACTAATTAATTTAACTTGACTTCATTATACTTAGTCGCACTATTATTATTTACCCTGAATTATCCGTTTCACGCTTAATTCCATCGTAATTAATCCATTTAGGCTTCATTACTCTTATTAGTCTTAAAAACGTTTATTTAGGCTTAAATAATTTAATCGTAATTCATCTTCATTAGGTTCAAATAGTCATAGGTACTCATATATATTCTTGATTACGTTTAATTTTTACACCGAAGCTGTCTATGGGTATTCCCTCCGAAAAAATCGTGGCGGCGAACAGAAAATGCCTTGCGGCAAAGCCAAATTTCTCCCGAATGCTCTGCAGCTCTCAATCTAATGTAGGTATCTTGGAAAAATATCATACTGAAATTGGCCACTAAGATGACTCTGCCATTACGCCGAGTTTCATTTACTTGCAGCAATTAGTTAGTTCACAGTGAAGTTCTAAACGTTACTGAATTCCCGTCTGCTGTCAATACATGAGCATCTACGGAGGGAGTATGGTTACAGAAAACGGCTGTAACTCTTGTTTTATCTTAACTGTCGCGAAACAAATTGTATAACAATTAGCCGCTAAGACGACTCTAACATTACGCCGAGTTTAATTTACTTTTCACAATTGCGTAGTTCACAGTGAAGTTTCATTCAGCTAGTTAACTAGGAAGCGTGCTCAAACGCAAATTACAAACAAACGTGTTTTGTTTCGTGCACTCCTTTGGACTGGGCCCAGGTCAACGCATATCGTCGCTCGCGACAAGGCTTGGTTTAACGGCCACCTGCGTCTAAACGGCGCTCCGTCGCAGCTGCGTCGACAGCATCTGAGTCTGTAGAGCGGCGTCCTACAAGCCTTTCGACGGTACCTCTGTGCATGTATGACGTAGTGCGCAACGTAGTGTGCTCCTGATATTTCTTTGTATTTCGCATAAATGACATATACATAATTATATGCATAGTTACATACCAACAAAACTCCATAGCAGCATAACTTATATTACCTAAGCAGCTTCGCCGGTCAACCACCTTCACAGGGTGGAATGGCTCCACAACTTCTTTAACTCTAATTACTGTTGATTACGCTGGCTATTTCAAACTACATTTATTTCAATAGGTCTGGTAGGTAATTATTCGGTAAACAATAGTATTCAGTAATTCACTATATTCCATAGGCTGCAAGGAGTCTTGTCTAGGCTAACTTAATTTCCTCGTTATTCATCTTTGTCTTTTGCTAACCTCAATTGCCCTTAATACCTCTTCAGTACACATGGTACATAGACACGATTTTATATCTCGGCAGTCATACGTCGTCATAAGGCTTTCTCTTCATACCCCACTAGTGCCCCATGTGGCCTTCGGAGTGCATCGCGTCACGCCTTACAAACAGACGGACGGACGGACGGACGAACAATTTCCGGAGAAACTAGCCCTACAATGCTTACGTATTGAAGAAAACATTTCTAACGAAGCAACCATAAAACGTACGCTTAGCTACTGCCGCCTTATCGCGCCATTGCATGCACTTACGTGCATACAATTGAAGAATTATAGGCCCATTATCTTGCTTTCGGTATTGTGCAAACTATTCACCAATTTCCAGTAGAACAAGCGCAATACTTCACTTCAATCAACCAAGAGAACAGGCTGGCTCCAGGAAGAGATATCCTAAAATGGATCACCTCCATGCGGTCAATCAGGCAATCGAGAAATCTACGGAGTGCAATCAAGCTCTCTAAATGGCTTTCATAGATTATGAGGATGCATTTGATTGAGTTGATATACCAGTTCTCACAGAGGCATTGCGTAATGAAGCAGTACAGGAGGCATACGTGAATATCTTGGAAAATATCTATAAAGATTCCACAGATACCTTCTGGGTTCTCCACAAGAAAAGTAGGAAGTTAACTATCAAGGCCGTGATCAGGCAAGGAGACACAATCTCTCTAATGCTATTCACTGCGTGCTTGGAAGAAGTATTTAAGCTATTAAACTGTGAATGATAAGGAGTGAGGATCAATAGCGAATATATCAAAAACTTTCGGTTTTCAGGTTTACATTGTCCTGTTCAGCAACACTGGGGACAAATTACAACAAATTATTCAGGACCTTAACGGAGAAAGCGTAAGCGTGGGGTTGAATATTAATATGCAGCAGGCAAGGATAATGTCCAATATCCTGCCAAGAGAAAACAAATTCAGGATCGCCAATCAACCTCTAGAGACTGTGCAGGAGTGCGTTTATCTGGGTCAGTTACTCACAGGGGACCCTGATCACGAGAAGGAAATTTACGGAACAAGAAAAATGTGTTGGAGTGCATAAGACAGACATTAATAAATCCTTACTGGGAGCTTACCACTGTCGTTGAAAAGAACATTGCACAATAATTGCATTTCACTGGTGTCAACTAAGGGCCAGATATTACATGTTAACAAAGGAGCTCGTAAACAAGTTAATGACCGCGCAGAGAGCGATCGAACAAAAAAAATGCTAGGCGTGACGTTAAAAGACGAGAATAAAGCGGTGTAGATCAGAGAGCAAACGGGGATAGCCGATATTCCAGTTTACATTAAGACCAAAAAAATTGAGCTGAGTGGGCCATACTCTTTAAAAAGTTTACGCCGTTTAGGGCTTACCTTGTCCGACAGCAACAATCGTCATCTGCCTTTCTTGCATTTCTGTGCTCCCTACTTTACTCTCGAGAATGCAATGCCGCGTTGATAGAGCGAGAGCCGTTCGTGACCGTCCACGCAATTCGCGGTAAAGAAAAGATATGCGAGCAAAGCAGATGACTATTATTGTTGTGGACAACCCCAAAGGTTGAAAACATTAGGAGTGCATGTAATGCGCAAGGCAGATGACTGGTAAACCGTAAGAGTTACAGAATAGGTGCCAAGAGAAGAGAAGCTCAGTCAAGGACGGCAGAAAACTAGGTGGGGGGGGGGGGGGCGGGGGGGGGATTAGGCAATTTACACGCGCAAGGTGAAATCAGCTAGCTCAAGGTTCGGGTAATTGGAGATCGTAGTGCAGTAGACATTAACATAGCCTGATGATGACGAAATAACTGCATTAACATTACGTCGCACCTTCTTGGCGTCCCGCATCAGTGATATAAATTGCGTTGATCACATTGCAAGGTGTTTTTTAGGAGCTCATCCGATACATGTCCTGCTTCTTCGAGAAGCGAAGCGCAACTGACGGTGGTCTGGTGCAGATCACTGTTAGTTGCACGTTAACAGGGTGCCCAAGTATCCTCCACAAAGATTTAAAAATATGCAAATTCCACGTAGCTGAAACAGATGAATAACAGAACCAAGGTAATGTTTGCCGTCGCTTGAAGATATTCGTGTTAATTTTTGCGCACAGCCTAAATACATAATTATCCTAAATGAATTAATCAGCTTTTCAAATATTGTAATTAGATGAAAATTTTGAATGGGAAAATTGTGGAGCAACATGAACTCTCGACACAGCTTTCTGTTGCTACATAAAAATGTTTTTCCGAGCATGAAATAAACGCGCGAATACACGCAACGTGACTCGAGTGGCCAGTCGCGTGCGAAGGCGCTCGTTCGGCGAGCGGCGAGCCTCCGTGACGTAACCGAGCGAACGAGCACAGCGAAAGGTGAAAGAGCGAACGCGGAGCGGAGCGGGGGATGAAATTCGGCGAGAGAGAATACAAGGCGAGGAGGAAAGCGGAGAAGGAGGGTGCAGCGGAAGCAATTAAAACCCCTTAAACTTCGTAAAGTAGCGACACTCTCCTCCTCCGCCTTCACTCCTTCTCGTTTCTCCTCTCTTTCACGCTCCCTCCTCGACCGTGGCGCCACCTACACTGCTCGAGCGTAGCAACGGCGACAGCGTGCGCTCCTCGCCACTCTGTAGACGCTTCTCGAGCAAAAATGGCGGTGATGCATGGCGCGAAAGCCCACGTGATGCTATTAGGCCAATATCGACGCGGCGTCTGCCTCGGCCAGAGCGCGCGAGGAGGAGGAGGCGGCATTCTTCAAAGCGTGGCACTACTTTACGAAGTTCGAGGGGCTTTAGAAGCAATAGGTGGCAAGCGGAGGAAGCCACCTTGAAGCAGCACCAGATGGCGCTCACGTCCGTGCATCCGCGGCGACGCCGGCACCGGCCGTGCGGGGGACAGAAAGCAAAAGAACCACAATGCTCGCCTTCGCGCGTTGTGTTCGCCGCAATCGTTTCCCGGCATAGATTACGGTTGCATAAGCTGGAGTTGACGGGGACCGGCAACTGTGTGGCCGGTCTGTAAACAGCGCCGCGCGTCGTCGCTGTGCCACTCGTTGTACTGATAGGTGCGATGCCCTAGTATATCGCGAAATCAAAACAAGTATACAGCTGCGCCCAAATTTCGCATTAGGGAACGTCGCAATCCTCCGTGATTTTTTTTATAAGCTATACTATGAACCCTATTTGCTTAAGCAGCTAATCCTTTCCCTGAATAACACTTCACGTAGTCTAGATCAGAGTTATAAAATCGGTGTTCCACAGTGTCAGACTACTTTATTTTCTAACTCTGTAATCACCTCCCAGTATCAGTTGCAACTATTCTAGACCACCACGCATTCTTGAATGGATAATCTAACGTTGTATAACACGTAAATGATCGTTGTTTTATATTTTCTGCTGTATTTGTGTATTCTGTGCAATAACAAATGTTAAGTAGATTTTCTCCCTCATTGCTAATATTCTGTAAGCAGGACAAATCTGTTCTATGCATCTCGTATTAACACTCCCCTGTGTAATGTCGTTAAACCTCGAAAGTACTTGAAATAAATAAATCTATAAATAAATACATTATAAATGTTTATTTATTTATTTATTTATTTATTTATTTATTTGTTTATTTATTTATTTATTTATTTATTTATTTATTTATTTATTTATTATGCGAAACATAAGGTATTGTAAGATCATGCTGCTGTGTTGAAGGCAGTTACAAAATCAAACGCTTATTTCCACACAGCGTGATTACCAGCATCAAAGAATGCACGAACATTATTTTTATCACCGGCACATTTGACAAAATGCGCGTTATTTTAGCGACGGTCGCAACGTACGTTGTTTTGGAGAGTGCCGATCATCGTAAAGTCGGAGAGCAGGTTCAGCGAGGTCTCGATGCCAAAGGCTACATCGTAGTAAACGCCTTTGCCTGCACACGAGACAGTTTAGTTGTCGCAGTTTTACTTCTCCTTACAAGAGTTTTGAGAACACAAAATCCCCCAAAAAAGAAAAGTGAGGAAGGACATTTCAAATGCACAAATATGAAAGGGGGCAAGCGCTGGAAGAAATCTCAATAGGAAACTCACTATTGCGCGTCGCAAGCAGACTTGTATGTAAAGAATTGCATTTCTGAGAAACCCGTATAGGTTTCCTCTCTATCTTGGTGCTGAATTCGGGTGGATGAGACTTGTTCATTTCATGAACCTTCCTTCACCTTGCGGAATTCCACAGAACTGATTTGCGATAGTTAATTACTTGTAATTATTGTTTTCATAATTTTGTAATTTAACGGTTTGCTTTATTACTGGGTAGCACTCATTGTAAGTCAATTACTTTTTTCGATAACCAGCTACATGTATTCTTAGTTAATTCGCAAGACAAGCTGTAGCAGGTGACGCAGTTTCGGGAACCTGAATTCGGCGGGGACTACAGCAGTACGCCGAAGATTGTGCATACAGCAGCCAATTCATGCAAGTAAGCCCTGGGGCTCAATATTTCTGTCCCCATGTTAACGCTCCGCCAGATGTTGGCCCAAGAATTAAACCGGTGCTGGTATCTCTTGACAGCGACGGTCACCTAGGGCGTTAATGGCAGGATGTCACTTGTAGATTATTTTTACAGGTTTTCATCGGCCCAGCCGATAGCGCAATCATGTACCTTCAATAACGAAGCACTGCGATTCGCAGAGCACCTAGATAATTAATAACCAGAATCTTGTGTGAAAGATGTCCGCCCATTACATCACTACCCCACTCCCGAAAGCGCACATCGAGCCAGTTTTCAGTGTCGCTGCTCATGCATTCACGACAAAAATGGGGGAAGTTTTCTGGTGAAATTCTTGAAGAGCAATAGGGCACATGCTCACTCCTGCAAGTGCGCTTCTCGACACACCTTCTACGAGCTAACCAAGATGGCGGAACTCGGACTAAAATACTAAACAAGGTGTCGACGTGCCCGCCTGTGAGGTCATTCCCACCGCCCAGTGTGCTCGTACCATCAAAGCTTTCAAAAAGCGCGTCCCGCCTTTATTATGCTACTGCCGGGAAAGCAACCTTCTTGTTAAGGACGAGTTAGACTTGCAGGAAAGCCTGATTGCACAATATCGCAACGTTCTATTGTCAGTAAACATAAAGAATGTATGAAGGGCTACAGAAGACGCACTGAATATGACAGGCAAGTTCGTTCTGTTTACGTTATCTGCGCAATATTGTTAAAATTCGGAGGAAAGTACGTATATATAGAAGTAATGTAGTACTTTTGAGTAACTCCTTAATTACTTTCTCTGGGCAGTAATTGGTAACAGTAATCAATAAAATTCCTGAGTGAGGTAAGTGCAATTAGCAACTTCTTTTTTTTTTTTGTAATGTATACAAGTCTGGTTGCTAGGATACTTATCGGAGATGCCAAACACATTACGAAATGGGCTGTAGTACTTCCTCCTGTAGTGACCGCTATGATGTCGACCCGAGCCGGGTCCGCTTATCCTCTGATATCATATATCAGTTTGAGGGGCCAGGGCATCCTCTTCCACCAACCTAAATACCATGTTTTGCAAAATAGCTGAAAGGCTAAAATATTGTTACGGTGAAGGGAACGAAGAAGTTGGATAGGACTAGACGAAGACAAAGTCTGGCAGTTGCCTGAACGCCATATACGCCAGTTGTAAATATACGTTATTTTACAACTGGCGTATATGGCGTTCAGGCAACTGGCAGACTTCGTCTTCGTCTAGTCCAATCCAACTTCTTCGTTCCCTTCACCCTAACATCACCCTCTCGGTGGAGTAGCTCCGTACCGGTGGAAGTTATAGAGCCTCAGTTAATGGGGGGACATAGGGCTTATTAAGCCTGGCGACGTGAACAACATCGCTGGTGACGTTGCGATGCACTGAAGGCTGACCGACTGGGGCGATCTCGTATGTCACGTCGGGCAGTTGGCGTAAGATCTGGTACGGGCCAGAATACCGGGAAAGTAGTTTTTCCTTCACCGTAACAATATTTTTGTCGTTTTGCTTTAAATCCAGCAAGAGCTTTCAGCCTGCGCTTCAGGCCATGGCATCTCCTGTAAAGTCCTGACTTTATAAATGAGGTGCTGGCCTACTAAATGAAATCGCTGTATGACGTGATAAGCGCGGCGCACATATCACCACACATCTGCTGGCAGAGTGCAAGTGGACCTAGCACCAAAAAAAAAAAAAATTAAGGGGGGGAGGGGGCGAGGCTCGCGGATGCTCCTCCTGTCTTAGATATATCACGTTGCGAGCATCATTCAACTTCCAGCGAAAACGCCTGCTATATAAGACTTGCGGAATCTTTAGTGCCTCATTTCTAGCACTATGTTTCGTTAAAGAGCCTTGCTGTGTTGATTTCATTTCAGTCATGTTGGTTTCATGCATATTGCCACGTTTCTGTATTTCGCCGCGACAGGTCCGCTTCGACGTATATATATAGGCGAACTTACTGTGTATTCTTCGGTAGCTGCCGAAGACGTAGACGAGAACACTGATCGTGTTCACCACCTAAGGAGAAATATTCACGTGAAATGTTTTCGCTTCTGCAAGCTAGCATCTGTATCATGCTATGAAATGAGCCGACGAGTCTCAAGACAAAAGCCTCACCGCGATAGTCATAATGTGGAGAGACGCCCACGATCGCCGCACTGGTCGAATAGGAGTGCCGACTTTGACTGGTTATCATCATTGTCATCGCCATCAGAATCACCCCATTATATCTCCACTGCTGGTTGCGCCAGCTGATCACGTTAGCATGGAGCGAGGTAGCGCGACAGAAAATTCGTAGATGGTACCAAGAGGACTTTCATGCAGAGGTCGAATGATATAGAGAGCTGCCAACGAACGTATTGCAGTCGCTCAAGTGTAACACGAGCATTCGAGAGGTTTTTATTGCGTATAAGAATCCGTAAATACTCATGCAGTGTACGTCCGGGCAAACTTACGCAGCAGCAGCCTATGACAGCAAGAACTCCTTCCTTGGACCACGCCATCTGCGGTCGGACCCCGACGCAGAGCGCTGACTGCGAGGTGGGAGGCAGCGGCAACTTCTGCTTCTTTCTTCTTAATGCAGCTCGTTGACAAACACAACGGCGATGATGAGGATCGCACTAGGGTGAGTAAGTTCGTCATGTGCAAACGGCTGTCGTGCCTTAATCTCTCAACCAATCGCGCTCGAATTTCGCAGAGGTGTCATATCGTGGTGCTTGTAATTAACCTTTTAAGGACGAGACATAAAAATACCCAGAAAAAAGAATATTTCCCATGTAAATTTGCAAAACACATCAAGAATAAGTGTAATCAGCAATGCAAAAAAAAAATATTTTGCTGAATTTTTTTCAGCAATAGGGGGAAAGCTCGAGCCAGGAAACTGGCTTATGTGGTATCAATCGTCACTTACAGAGCATACGTAGACGAGGGACAAAAAGGACGACGAAGACAAGTGCTTGTCTTCCTCGTCCTTTTTGTCCCTCGTCTATAGATGTATGCGCTGTAAGTGACGATTTATACCAGGGAATACCAACTAACCCGAAGCCAAGCCTTGTCTTATGTGGCTTGGGGCGAAGGCTTAATTTGTAATTTGCACGGCAGCTCCATATGTGAACCATAAAAAAATATTATGGGGTTTTCCGTGCAAAAACCACTTTCTGATTAGGAGGCACGCTGTAGAGGAGGACTCCGGAAATTTCGACCACCTGGGGTTGTTTAACGTGCACCTAGATCTAAGTACATGGGTGTTTTCGCATTTCGCCCCCATCTAAATGCGAAAACATCCGTGTACTTACATTTAATTGCACGTTAAACAACCCCAGGTGCTTGAAATTTCCGGAGTCCTCCACTACGGCGTGCCTCGTAATCAGAAAGTCAAAATGCGGCCGCCGTGGCCGGGATTCGGTCCCGCGACCTCGTGCTCAGCCCAACACCATAGCCACTGAGCAACCACGGCGGGTTATGTGAACCATAGTTGTACATTTAAGTTGCTTTACATCACGTGTATGACTCCACTCCAGCCGGAGATCTTACATTGGCCTGTCTCCTCTGTCAGTGCTTTCAAAAGAAAGCGAGCCGTATGCAAAACTTCTTCATACCGTGTTTCTGCTTCAAAACAACCAATGACGCTTGCTGCATGTCATTCAGTATTGACCGAAGACATTTAGCTAGGAACTTAGTACGCAGTACTGAAACTCAGCAAGAAAAAAAACATCTGCTATGTTGCCTGAAGGCAACACTTGTCAATGAAGGGTTAATAACAGGCCCGAGTACAAAGCTCGGCGACTGAAACGCCATACTCGAACATTGCGGCCGGCACTTTCTTCCGCCACCGGTGGGCGCTGAAGACCCTGAGATTATGCATTTTTGTGTCACATGAAAGCGAGAATGTTTTTGGTACATCGTAACTGCATTCGGCCTAATCAGCGATCGCTGGTGGCGCAAGAAGCGCCGGCCGCCACGCTCATTGTGAACACCGACGTCAGCACGGCTGAAGTACGCTGTCAAAAATATATTAGCAACTCCATGGAGAACGCTTTTCTTTTTACTACGACAAGCGTTAAGTAACTGAAAGTGGGTTCGCCTTTCACGCCTGTGCCTCCGTTATCGTCATCGACGCTGTAGGTGATGTCCATACTCACTCCGTTCCTATGGTTCCCGCTGAGTAACGGAAACGGATCTCTAAGGCTAGAGATGCTTCTGCAGGCTGCATGCGCCAGAAATACGCCATGTTTTGTAGAACGCCGATTGTGTCGCTGCCGGGCCACCTCCTCGTGCTGAGCTTAATCATTACACCGCAAGACTAAGAAAAAGCAAACTGTGTCCACAAGCACTACCACATTTCTAGCCTATATTTTCCCGTTTTAGTATCCACATATTTCTTTGCTGTAATATTTTGTTATTATTCACTTCATATCGGTATCGGTTCACTTTCTTTCAGTTTGATAATTCTCAGTAAGTATATTCGTTTAAGTTTATTTTCCTGGAAATATGTATTTTCTTGGACCCTTTGTAATCATCCTTCATCGCCAGTCCTATATGTGGGTTTGCACCATTTCAAAAAGAAATAACCAGACAGCGAACACGGCTAGCGCTGCAGGCAAAGTAAGCACTACCGTATATAGAATGGCATTTTGACCTACACAGTACTTCCAGTGAACGCCTGCTTGTTGCAAGTAATCAGACAATAAATGACTGCATGGTACTGGAAAAATCCAGTCGCCTATAGAGTTGTAATGACCGTGAAGAAGCAGGACAAGTTGGGGGGGGGGGGGATTGTTCTTTTTTTGTTTATTTCAGCATACAGATAATGGGGAAAAAACATTAGATTTTCTACATACAGTTACACTCACCATTCTGTGATGCGCAACATACGATTCTAGAAGCGACGATGACGACGGCGTCAAAAAGATGGCGGCGCAGTTTTCTATGCGTTCAACTGGTCCTGAACCAACCCTCGGGCTTGGTGAAAAAACACAGCCCGCAGATAACACACGCTGCTGTGAACATCTCAGACAAACTTTTCCTTCTTATATATGCCGCGCGTGGAGCTCACAAGTGGATCGCGAAGTCACCCTTTTCTCAGACTGTCTCTATTCAGCGAAGCCTTCTCCTCACCCTTTGGCGGGACATCCATATTTAGTCATATAGTAGATTCCCATGCGCGGCTGACATTGCCCACTAGCTGACAATAATCAAGAAGGGTGTTTGGATCAGTGCGCTTCCGTCTACTTTTACTCGGCGTATTTATTGACGCAGTTTTACAATCGAGTTGAAATAACATAATTTATGCATTTCGAATTTCTAATAACAATTACGTGCTTCCGGAAGCACGACTATCGTACCACCGCCGACAGTCGTCTACCAACGCTCGGCTGCAGCCGCCCGCCGTTGGATTGAAACTGGCCGCACTGCTTATCAGTGTCGTAGCCATCAAGTCTCGCTAATTTCGATTAGTCTTGAACCTTCAACTATAGTCTCTAACCACGCAAAACTTAAGGGCAGACCACACACATGCTTGCCAGCGCGCGTTCCCTCCTGGCCATTCCTGGCAAGAAGCCCTGGCAAACTTCGCTTCGTATTGAGCAAAATGCGAGCGAAATGTGGAATTGGGATGCGGCTACTGTCCGTCGCTCAAGCTCGTGCGCGACAAAGCCGCTCCGCACTACGTAGTTACGGCCCGATCGGAACACGTGAGCGCGTGCGCACTCTCAGCCCTGTCGTGCACGCAGTTCGCCACTACGGTTGCATGTAGCGGTGCGTCCGCGCGCTAACAGATTTCACTGTCGCCGTCCAATCGTAAAGAAAGCCTAACGCTGCCTGCGCGCCTGGCTGCCCCGATGTGACGCTGTTAGCCGGGGGCTCTGGCACCCGTGGAGGTGGCCGGGAAAAGCAGACGACGCGAAATCTCTCCGGGCGCATTGCCTGTACTTTCACGTATTGCTGGAGCTTCTCACAGGATATATCCCCACGCATTTTAATTTTAAGCTCTCGTTTCTCTCAGCTCTCACGCGTTGCCGCCTCGACAGTTGAGCCTTCTCGTGCCTTTATTTTTTTTTCCTGTACCTTTTGAAATGCTTAGCCGTTATATTGTAGTATCTAGGGTATGTATGTGTGTTACGTTAAACGATTTATCGTTCGAAACTAATTATTGTTGGTTTCCCACACAATTCATTGTGTGAACTGGTAGTTTGTCTTAGATGGCAGAGTTTAATTGTAGTCTGCCTAGTTTTTTTCTCTTTGCACTGCGATGATTCATCAATTGATTTGTCAATTTTCGAGTTTGTACGCGTAATCTGTCGTGCATTTGCGTTTATGTAATGCTTACTATTATTCTTGTCCTGGTACATTGCTCCTCTTAATTTCATGTTGCGTGCAATTTTATTGTGCGAATAAATGCTTTTGCTACGTGCTCCTTTTTTTACCTTGTCTGATAACGCTTGTTTGACGTTGGTGTAATCGTGCCTCCCCCCTCCCCTCATGATGTGCCTTCTTTAGGACCATGTAAGATATTCAGAAATAAGTCTATGAAAAAATAAACATGTCCTGAGTACTCACGCCGGAAAGCAATTAATATTTTTGTGTTCGATGTAATAAAAATTTTCACAATTTCGCTTTTTAGTTATAATGCCAGCTTGGCTAGCAACTAAATACACTAATAAAAGAGTAAAAAAATTATGCCCTATAATTTCACACTTGGCGCACAATTTTTTGCTCCATCCAATCTTAAGTGCGACTGCCGCATGCAGCAGGCAATGGCACACAAACCCACGCAGCAGAACATACGATTTTTTTCATGAAAAGAAAACCATTCCTAAAGGTTGCTGCGCTTAGCTGAAATATCATTTGTGCGTTTGTACATTTCAATGATATTTGAACTTGAATATTTGCCTCTGGAGTGACGCACTTAATAAGTGAATAAAGAAATACATACAAGATATCGAAAAATAAATTTAGAAAAAGTTTACAGTCCCTTTATCATACGCTAAAGAGGATGATGGCGAAAGCCGACGTGCTCACGAGACATTCATTAGAATACTTGTCATATTTATTCGAATGCGCCGTTGCTTCTTGTTACTTGTTTTCTCCCATCAAATGTCGTGGGTTCGAGTGCCTTAACTAACTTCATCCTAATTAACTGTACCTTAATAACATATATACTAATCAACGGTGCCTTAATTCACTTCGCCTTAATTAACACCAACGGTAGTGGGTTCGACTCTCTGCCTTCACGATGTCAATTGGAATACAATTTGTAGATATGGCCGGTACGCCGATATCTACAAGTGGGTTCGACTCCCACCAAAGGTCGAGGGTTCGAGTGCCTTAATTAACTGTACCTAATTAACTTTGCCTTAATTAACGCCACCAATGTTGAAGGCCATGCTGCAGAGTAGCGCAGATACGGGGCCCCCGCGGGATGCCGTGACGAGCTCGCTCGCTGAGCTCGCTGCGGTTCGCTGATGATAACCACGTGCTCCTATTGGCATTTATGGGTGTCGTAACTCAAGGCCTGAAAGCCCAGATCTGACGAACTCAGTCGCCTTTCCGAGTTGCACACCCTCGAGATGTTTCGCCATCATGGTGGAAGCTCGCCACTTTAGGAATCCTTTCAACGCGAGTCAGGAGTGCGACATCCATCGCATAGCCAATGTAGGCGCTGCAGACGTATACTCGCACGAGCGAACACGAAGGCAAAGTTTGCTCGGCCCTCGGAAAGTGTGTGATTGCCGTAGAGACAAGTGCGAAGGAAAATTGCTACTCATGTCACTTGGTGCGAGAGTCGCCGAGCGTAGCGATGTAGTACAGTGTAGCATAGCACATGGATGAGATACCATGAACTCAACCACAAGCTGAGGGATAGCCTCCGAGTTCGCCGCGACGTAGACGGAAAAATCGGAAGTAGTGGTGTCTATGTGAACCTTCAAAATCAAATTTTAACTGCCCGCCACGGTGAAGTTCAGTAAGTAGAGAAGGCACCACCCCGCTTCGCCGTAGCCTTCGCCGTGCAACGCATTCAAGAAGGACCGGAAGCACCACAATGGGGATCAAAGGCGTTCTTTGATTGCCAATATCTCCGCTTCTGCTGGGCACATTGCAGTACCTTTTTATTGCAAAGTATTTCTGAACTAGTATATTTTAACGTCCAATGCCTTTCTCGAGTGGTTCAGACCCCCTTCAGTTCTATTTTGAAAACGTCGCGTGCTTTGGAACGTAGCGGAATACATGTCGTCGGGCCCTCTATCTCTATTGCAGACACGTTCACTTTCTCCTTGCTATCCCCGAACCCAAGGGATTCAAGGAGGCCAGAGGACACTAAACCGACAGCTGGCTAGGTATATTTGCAATCTAATAAAACATGCCCCATCGTTTCACTAGCTTTAGCGCAGCAAGCACATGCTTCTGGTTCTCGCCTCCGCGGATGCGTGCACACGTGTGCCCTCTGGTTGTGGTGCGAGGAATTAAGCGGATCACGCAGCGCGCGTCCTCCGCTGGAATTGGTTGGCCTATTCGGCTAGAGAACAGCCACGCCGCATCTGTCACGAAAACCCGGCGAGGATCACAATGAAAAGCTTCGCTTTTAAAAACTTAGCGGTCGCCAGTGGCCGCTGAGAAACTGCTGAATCACACCACTGATTGAGCCTCCCGATGCATCTACCATTACGCTCGTGGGGACGTCGTGCTGCGGGCGCACCGGGAGAGGTGCTGATAAGAGGGCCTCTTTGATAGCAATGAATGCGTTGTTGTTGATGGCGGCGAACAAAGCAAGGGAAGGTGGAGTTGGCTGTGAGAGTGATGGCTGTGACTTTGGAGGGAAGGGTACGTATGCCGCTGGCGTCAACCAAGTGACCCAAAAACTCCAAGGATGGAAAGCCAAATTCATATTTCGGCGCCTTGGTGATTAGGCATTGCTTTGTGAGACGCTCGAAGAGGCGAGGCACTGGTGACCAGGAGGTCCACTTAGGCCGACACGAGCGGCAGGCCTGGAAGGATGACATCAATGAAGCGTTGAAACCTTTACGCGGTGTTTCTAAGGCCATAGCCCATGCGGGTGACTTGGAACAGCGGGCGTGGGCTGACAATGGCAGTCACGGGAACGTCTTCTGGAGCGACGGGAATTGGATGATATGGCTTCTCGAGGTCGAGCTTAGTGAATAGCGTGCATCCAAGCAAGCCCCTTGTGAAACCTTGGATGTTGCGTAAGGGCTAGTGGTCTGGAACAGTCACCATGTTTAAGTCGCGGTAATCCCCACAAGGCCGCCAGTACCCGCTTCTTTTCGGAACCATCTGCAAGGGCACCAACCATCTGCAAGGGCACCGACCATCTGCAAGGGCACCGACCGGCTGCTTGAAGACCGGCGTGAAATTCCGGTCTGAACCATGTACTCGAACTCCAGACGTGCAATGCGGTACTGTTCAGGAGCGACACGGCGTAGTGTGGTATGGGTCGCCTGGCCATTGGGAACGATACGATGGACAACGTCATCCTTTACAGGCTTAGTCTAGTCTGGTGCAGCGGTGATGGAGGGAAACTCTAGGAGCAAATCCTCATATGGAGCTTCAGCTAGCACACGAAAAGTAAAAACGAACGGGAAAAGGTGAGAAGAAATACACGTGACTGAGAGACCTGTGCTTGAGTCGAGCATTTTCTTTCGGGCTATGTCAACCAGAAGAGAGAAGTGGGAAATGAAATCTGTTGAGTATAGCATGACTTCCGTTGGCGACGAGGAAAATTCAGTGGAACGATTGGCGCAGGCCGAAGATTAGAAACAGCGATCTGCGTCGGTACACAGGAATACTCGTAGCATACACAGCTTGAAATTGAGAGATAGGGGAAACGGTGCAGTCGACAGAATTTGCCGGTAGGATACTGATCTCGGTGCTTGTATCGGCAAAAACTTGACTCCGCTGGTGGTGTCGGCGACATAGAACCGGCGAGTTGGTGCGTCGAGAGAACCACTCGTCGCTATTAGTGGTACCGGTTGTCGTTTTCCACCCTGGTACGCAAGCGTGTGTAACGCTGCTCGGCAACGCCGAACCGCTGATGTGCTAAAAAAATTCAGTACCGCGTTGCGGTCCGAGTGAGCGATTCGGGAACGCGGATCGAGTGCGCCAGTAGTTGTGGTGAAGGTAGGATTGGCCTCGAGAATGTCCAGCGCGAGCCGCAGTCGCCATTTGATTGGGTCTGCGGAAGCATGTGTAGGCTACTAAGCGCAATAAAAACTTCGCAACTTTATTTCAGTAGTTGCGAGAGAGCCAACGGCGCCTCCTCCCGCCATCAATTCCTCTTCTCCTTCCTTGTAGCCTATCTTCGCACCAGCTGACGTGGTTGACCAGGGCCTCACTCGAAGAAGAAGCAGAAAAACGCGCCACAGGTGTCCCCCCCCCCCCCCCTCCTGCAGACAAGTGGCCGTGGTCGCCTGAAAAGTTATTTCGGCGGGCACGCTGATAATGAGGGAAGGTTTCACCATCTCGAGAGCGACTGTGTCCTTACGTCCAATGCGCAGTATAGTAAATGGGTCTTCTGAACTTCTTAGCGGCTGGGAAGAGGTCGTCATAGTGAGGTTGAAGAAGACAACGAAGCTCGCCAATACGGACAAAAATTTGAGCGGACGTTTGCAGGCATAAGGGTAGTAGAACATTACGTGGACTCGTGTTCGCCGAAGTTGGCGAAGGGGGCAACGATTGCGTAAACGTCCGCAGAGGCTGAACGAAATAAGCTACATGAGGAACAGACGGCGTGGAAGAGGCGGCGACGGGATCACCCGGCAAGCGTAGGGTGCACGTGCAAATCATCTGGGCTACTGAGCAGGAGAGCTCTGTTCGGAGGGTAGGTCGAAGGCCAGGCAGCACGATTGGTAGGTGTGAAACACTACAGGCAGCGCAAGGCTTAGCAGCTTTCAACCGCCGGTGCAGTCTCTCGATGGTGCCATGGGATGCTAGGTGATAACCTGTTGTGCGCGCGTGCACGCAACCCAGGAGAGATGTTAGGGATGTAAAAATGGCGCACTCGGACTGCCTGCCGTCGTCAATAGTCACCTTCGATGGTGCACCAAAATGGCTGATGCAGGTAAGCAGGAAAGTATGGACAACTGTGTCTGCCGTGATGTCAGGCATGGGAGCCGCTTCAGGCCATTAAGTGTACCAATCAATCCATGCAGGCACGTGCGTATAACCACGGGATGATGGTAAAAGTTCCACGATGTCCAGAGACGAGAAGCGTGGCGCGCCGTTGTAAGTGCAAACGCTGAGAATTGTTCCGTGACCCAAGTTTGCGAAAGGCTTATTTAAGAGCGGCACAGATCTAGTGCATTCATCGCACAGCTCGCTAAAGCATTGGCCTGAAATACGCTCACCGAAAATCCACACATTTCTACCTCATTTGTGGCGCAGCCTGCTAAAGCGCCGAGTTGCGCTCCTTGAGGAACCCGTACGTGTGACATGGGTTCGATTTTGCTTGGCATCCCAGAAACTTAAGGGATCTTTTCGTTATTGTGAAGTGGCACATTCCTAGTCGCACATACCTAGTTGCCCAAGTTAGCGTCAAGGAGTTTCAATGAACAGCGGTACCTAACTAGTCCCGAATACACCCTTGTCGGGAGGAAATAGGTTCGTTGAAGAGTGGCACATATGAACACATTACAAAATGTTCAGTGACCCAACTAGGTCCGGCGGTTGTTTTTCAATCCTGTTCCCTCGGCAAAGCAGCCCAATGCACTACCCATTCGGCCATGTACTTCCCAGTTAACCAGATAAGGGGGAAAACGGCTACAGACGAACGTAGCCCCAGGAAAGCGCGTGATTTACCCTATGAATGCTAATGCATTCGAAAATTTTTGTATCTATGTGAAATGTTACAATTAGTATACACCAAAAACGCGTGAGCTGGAAGCAAACCCCATTGCGTTTAGTAATGATTTTGAACCGAACGCTTGGACTAACAGCATTTCTTTCTCGAGGTAGCACGAGAGGAAGAAATGTAGCTTGAGAGGCCATGTAATGAGTAGAGCAGATAACTAGTTATCTATTAAATTGCAGAAAGGGTGCCGAGGAGCGCAATTGAAGAACGTAAAAACTATAGCTGATATTATCAAATTAGGAAATTCGCAGGCACAATGTCCAATTAGCTGGTGCAGGGCAGGAGTAATTGGAGATCACCGAAAGAAACATGCGCCCTGCAGTGGACACAGCTATTATCGTTATCATTATCATGATGATGATCATGATGATGATGATGATGATGACGATGTGGCTGATGACTCGGCTAAACTCTTCACAGGGATGACTCAAGCCTACAGACATTTAAACAAAGACCGTTTCATGTTTCACAAAGACTCTCTGCCACGAATGTCACACCCGCCTCCCTTACGAAGATTCATTGCGAGCAGTACACCGACGAACCCTAGAATACATGCGTCTTTCAGCATGTGGCTTATATTTAGGTTCACCTTAAAGAACTCCAGGAGGCAAAAGTAATTCCGAGTCTCTTTCTGAATGGCATTCCTTTAAAGCAGGTTGTGGCTTTGGCACCTGAAACCCCAAAACGTAATTATTTATTTGCGGACGCAATGCATTACAAGGACTCTCTCCATGCGTTCAATGAGATTACAAAGCACCATCAGCTCGGCAGGAGGGTCTATCCCCCGCCCCACGCCAAGCTCTCCAGGGCTCAGTCTTCCGCCCTTCGCATGCTGCAGACCGGGTCCTATCCCAGCTTAGCCGGAGTCAGCAGGTACGCGGACTCGTTCGAGCCCAATTGTCCAGATTGCGGAGATCTGCACTTTAGAACACATGCTCTGGCGATGTCCCTCGTTACGAAACCACGAACATCTGACCACGGAAGGAGAGTGGGAGGAGGCACTCAAGAACTCCAACCTCGCCGCTCAGCTACGGGCCGTCCAGAGGGCCAGCGGCGCGGTGGTCAAGCACCGCCTGCCCGTCCCGACGTGGGAGCGGCCCGCAGCTGCTCCTCCCTCGTAAGGGGGTTTTGGAGTCGCTCCTCAGGACCTAAATAAAGTTGATTGCCTAACTGTCTGCCCTAGATAACGACGCGGCAATTAGGAGTGGCCTGCCACATCCCTTTTTGTTGTTTCTCAGTCCTCCGTTTTACCATATGCTGCGCATGGCTAACAGACTGGGTTTGTACGGTATGACCTTTGTAGTATGAAAGACACTATGGGTGAGCTTGTGCGAAGGTTTAAATGAAGCACGTTAGCTAGCCTATGGTAAACAACAAAGACAAAGCACGGTCGATCATGACTGGTCGAGTATCGCGAGCGGCTGCACTAGGTCCATATCAAGCTCCTTATACCTTCCCACATGCAAGAACTTCGGCACAAGGAAAGGAACAGAGAAAGGAAATAGCTAACCTGGCGACAGGCTTCCTTTAAGGTCAGCAAAACTGTAAGCGAAATTCTATCGCTTTACTATTAAGGCGAAAGCTTAGACGGCTAATGGGGTGAAAAATCCTTTGTCCTGCGTTGCGCCGTCCGGCTTATGGCGCCAAATTCATAGGGAGTCGAACCCACTTGGAGATATGCGCGAACTGGCGATATCTCCAAATTGAATTACAATTCACATATGAAGTACGAGAGTCGAACCCACTACCTTCGGTGTGAGTCGAACCCTCGAACTTTTGGTGTTAATTAAGACGAAGCTGACTATGGCACTCGAACTCGTGATCCAACCAGAGATATGGGCGAACTGGGCATATCTCCAAGTTGGATTCCAATTAACTGTCAAGGTCGAGAGTCGAAAGCCCTACCTTCGGTGTTAATTAACGCAGCTAAGTTCATTGAGACACGCTTATTAAGATAGAGGTCATTAAGGCACTTGAGCCCGCAACCTTTGGTGGGAGTCGAAGCCACGATCTTTGCTGTTAATTAGGGTGAAGTTAATTAGGCGCCGTTAATTAAGGTAGAGTTAAGTAAGGCACTCGACCCCACGACGTTTGTTGGCGCAAAACAATAGGAAGTAACGAGGCAATAAAATGAAAATGTCATGTAATGAATGTCTCGTGAGCGGGAAGGTTTTCGCCTTCAACCTCTCTAGCGTATGCTGAAGTGGCTGTCAGCTCTTATTCTTTTATTCACACGTGACGAACGTGACCGTTCGATCGGGCTCCGGTCGCGGCGGCTGCAGGGTCCCTCCAACCTCCGAACGCCTTCTCGATCTCGAGCGCCAGCTCGAGTGTCAGCCGGTCGTTGTCACTGGCCGCCACCAGCTGCACGCCGACGGGCAGACGGGATCGGGCGCCCAGGCCCACGGGACACGCCGTGGCTGGAAGACCCAAGACGTTAAACACACCCGCGTACGCGAAGTTGAAAGGCCTCAGGGTGGGCACGCCGTGATACGGCGCGGGTTCCGGGTGCGTCGGAAGCAGCAGGACGCCGTCGCTGCCCAGCAGAGACTCCAGGTCGAGTCGCAGTTGCTGAACCCGAGCGCAGAGTGAGCGCGACGTGGCCGATTCTTTCTTGGAGCCCGGACCGATGCCTTCGGCGAGCGCGAGCGTGATGGCGTTGATGGTGTGCTCCGACTGGCCGACCATCCAGCGCAGTAACTCCAGGCCCGGAGACATGGGGCTGCCGCTCTCGCGCAGCACCTGCCGAAAGGCGGGCCCGTCGCCCGAAGCCATCATGGCGGCCCACATCTCGAAGGCGAGCCGCAGAGAGGGAAGCCGCACGGGAGACACCCGGAGGCCCGCGTTGTCCCGCAGGTGAGACGCCACCTACGATCGCGCGAGAAATGGGAACTGTGCTCGGTACTGGTGCCACGAGAACGCTTTGAGTGCCGGAGATCTGTCAGACCTTTAGATTAGCTCCTTTTTTTTTAGGGCACTGTACTTGATGTTCTAACATTTGGTCACTGTAATAAATCGATACCTTTCGCTTCACTCTATTTTGTGATCGTTGAACGAATAGATCATGGTGAAAACGCAGGAGGAGCGCCCTAGCTCGCACCCAAGCAGCACGAGACGAAAATTAATTGGAATACAATCATTACACAGTGCGACATTTCCTTTCGCGTATTCATCGCGCAGTGAGATTTGTAGAAACCTGCGCTACATATGCGCCACGGACTTCTTCGCTATTGACCAGGCGTGATGTGCTCGTACTCGTGCAATATCACGAGCACTAGGTGACAAGTCCAGTGGATGTCCTTCTTGGCCCTAATACGATCTGCCTAAGATCTTTTGAAAGGTGGCTGATCATGTAAGGAAGACATACAGCACCACGCTGTAAAAAATTGGGGAGTGTTTTCAGTACCGTTGAAATGTCTTCCGTTCCACTGTTCAGAGAAACTTACTTCACGAATGGTCAGCAAGTAAACTTATCAGACCACTGTTAGGCTGCGGAACTAAACTTGAGAGTACGCGTGTTCGCAAAAACACCTTACGCAACAATTGTTCGCAAGTTAAAATGTCATCCAATATTGATGCTGTTGACATATTATTAGGGAAGGAGGGCAGCCAAAGAGCACCTACGAACGAAACACTTTGCGAATTGGGCCCCAGATGCTTTTTTGGGCTAGAATTTTTGACTCACAGTTTGCACTCCAAATATTTGAAATGTGCCTTCGTTCCTCGATAGCCAGAGCCTTGGATCACCGAGACTGCACCGCTGCATATCTCGAAGGCATCTGCGATGCCACAATTCGTGGCATGTGCACGACTCCTTAACTCGTGAAATGTTATTGCACAAACTGTGCATACACGGTCGTCGTGGTACACCACTAACCTTGGTGATATCTTATTTATGCAAGCGATTACAACACGTTAATTTAGGCAATTACAAGTCGTATGTTTTCCCTGTTTTAAGTGGCGTCACACAAGGGAGCGTATTAGGCCCATTATTGTTTAACATCTATATTAACGACATTATTATTATAGATTTTACCATAAAATTTGTGGTATACGCGGAATACACCAGTACGTTTCTATCTATCCCAGATGCAGGCGAAAGAATAACGAGATGGAATAAGTTACTATAGCAATTATTTCTTTGGTCCAATGAAAATGTAATAACGATTAACACCAAGAAATCTGAAGCTATGATTTTTCGAGCAATAAATAAAACAAATTCTTTTTAACCAGCCACTTGCGTATGGTGGTCAAGAAATCTATATTGTCAGTGAACATAAAATTCTTGGTGTCAACTTTTTACTCCCTGAGTTGGGATGAGCATGTCACCAATGCGTGTAAAAAAAGCTGCTTCTGTAGCTGGCGTACTTGCTGGCTGTCGATGTCTCCTCCCGACGCAGGTTAGGGCACAGGTGTATCCCGCCCTTTTCCCACCCAAACTAAGTTATTGCAGTAAAGTGTGGGCGACTATGACTAAAGCGAACTTTGCAAAACTTCAGGTTTTACAAAACACGATCAATCGCCATATAATTAACCTTGATTATATGTCGTCAACAACACCAGCGATAAATAAGTACGGTATTTCCATTGCTGAACAGATGTATGCATTTCGCATTTTGCGTTCATTTTATTTTGTTTCTGATGTCTTTAAGCAGTTTTTAACAAATACTGCATGATTAACGCCTAGGGTCTCTATCGCATGTATACTAGAAACAGTGATATCTGGTATGTTCCAAAGTCTCGAAATAATTATAAACACCTAACACTGCACTACAGCTTTCCAAGAATACTTAACCAGTACAAGCACGCCATAAATTTCTCGTTGCAAGTACTACACATTTTTATTGCAAACATAGGGTATTAGCATTGCTATGTTCATATTCTATCATAAGTTTTCTTCGCCAGGTTCTTGCTGATCTTTCTTTTGTTACTTTACTTTATTTGTACATTAACCGAAAACTGAAAATTTCATGTCGTATAGAAGTGGGGTTTTTCTGTGTAAACACAACGCGGACCAATGTACGTGCCGGTTAGTGCATTTGTTGTTTGTGTTTTTGAGTTTGTGTACAATACTGTCTGTCGTTCTTGCCACCTGCCTTGTAGGGGTTTTCCGGCCTTGTCAAGCTGCTGACACCAGCTTTTGGCCGGCTAACCTCTCCAAAAAGCTTTTTTTCTTTTCTTTTTTCCCCCTCACTTTCTGGTGATTAAAGCGAATTGAATTGAATTCCAATCGGATCGTATTTTCTTGCTCTTATACCTTATGACACGCACATGTAGAAACGGTGAAATACTCACGTCTGTCACTGCTGCCTTTACGTCTGGGTGGACAGCAGACAACGTGAAGCACCTATCGATTTCTGTCAGGTAGTGCACGCGAATAGCGCGAATGTTGACCTGCATGGCCGGAAGAACGATACAGGTCAGCGGTGCACTTAAGGACTGCATTTCACTGTCGCAGCACTTCGAACGAAGATCTGCTTTTTAACGCTAAACTAAACATCGTGTATGTCATACTGAGAAAAGAAAAAAAAGCAAAGTGAACAGTTGCATAGACCAAGAATTTAGGATTAAAAGAAAAGAACTGCCAAAAATTTACATACACAGGGTAGCATAATAAAGCCAGCAGCTTGCGGAGAACGCAAAATGCAAGTCGTGGTGGCCGTTCCCTATGGAGGAATCAACAGTGGTCGAACAAGAGATGTCACTAGAGTCAACATTTTTGACAAAGGGGAGAATTGTCTAAGCCAGGGCAGCAACTGCTTAAGACAAGTCACATTGCCAATACGTTGGTGCCAGCAACAGCTCTTGTTCGACCCTCATTCACCACTTCAAACCTCTATCTTCCCGTGAATCAGTCTTGATCCGACCTAGGTATAGTTTCATATGGTACCTTAGGTCGAAGTATCATCTAAGTATCAAACAATGACATTAAAGTTATTGGACCTTATAATGTACTTCAATAACTCTTTCATTTAGAAGACTCAATGCACGTATATTTTTTTGCGTTATGTTTTTTTTACTGTCTGCATTGGTGCTTGGGCGGCAAGCGATGTCATGATACCAAGATGATACCTGCATGGCCCTAGTGCTCAGATGCTCCCGATTTCAATCACTAAAAGGGGACGAAAATCACATTGCCGCAACCTGTTGGCGCTTAAGGTGCTACAAATCTTCACTCTAGCGTTTGTCTTTCCTGTCGTGTTAGATTAAGCGTGGTACACGCTGCCGGCAGTTCATCAGAATCATAAACAATTATCAAGTAAAAGCAATGCATAGCCGTACGCTACACACATTTAACGGAAGACTCACGATGATGGTGAAATTGAGGAAATATAGCTCGTTAAATGAACGCGCATGCAACGCTGTACGCAATGTACCGCGCCACGGCAATGGCAACGGACGAAGGAATATCCGCGGGAAATTTCGCCCTCTTTGGCGGAATCATGCTAACGTGCTAACAATTGTTTAGTATTGCTGTGGAGCGCCCGAGTCCGAGCAGCACGGTTGCGAGCAGCGCGGCGTGGTTTCGCGAGAAATGTAAACAAGAGAGGAGAGCTGGCCCGATAGGCAGAGCAACGCCATGAGCAACGTCAACTACCGGCTTCACTTTCGCTTCACAAAGAGTGACGTCAGGGCCTCTCCTGAGTTTCCTTCCTCCGTGGTCCAGCATCATTTCTCTTAATGGTGACATTAGATGCGCCATACCTTGAAACAGCTATGGCATAAACAAGAACCCGTGTCCATAGTGGAAGGTTGGAATTATTGAGTTTTTATTGCATGTAGTTGTTTAAATAAAGCGTATACCGGCCACTCAACATGTGTATATAGATTTGTAAATAAAGTGTTTTCAGTGCATTATGATTCATTCCTTTAAATGCAGGCACACATTCCCCAAGGTACTTCGCATCTCTAAAGGAATTAAGTTTAGAAAGCATGGAAGGTATGTGCCAGCCCGAGCCAAATGCAGAGAATAATTACTAGATGACCTTCCGGAATGCATTTATACTCTTTGCTGAGCAAATATACGTTAACCAGTTAATGCACGTCTGCACAATAAAGAGCTCCACATATGCAAAATTATTGCATAGCTGGGCCGTCACAACAGGGCCTCATGGGTCAGGTGTGCTGCATAAGATGTCAAGCCTATAATTGATAAATATTTTTTGTGTAGCACACAAAGCCCAATAGTAGCGTAAGGCAGTGCACATAAGAGATACAAGGATCGAGCATCGTACTGCAGAGCAGATGAGGACACATATCCAGTAATATCGTATGTACGAGTCACATATAAAACCTACATATACGAGATTTTTCAGTAGGGAAGGGTATATGTAAACGCAGTCAAGGATGGTACAAAGTTCAGTAATCTGATGAGAATATCAAGTAAGCAGCGATGGACTAGAGTGGGCCGGCACAAGACAGTAGTAATGGGAGATCGCTAGGAGATGCATTATTCCTGCATTAAAAATGAAATAGCATGATGGTGATAATAATTCAGGTGACAATGACGACTTGCAAGAAAACAATGTAATGGCAAATAACGCTTTAGCATGTGAGCAATAGGCAGGCGTTGGAATATTCTCTCCCTTTCTTTGAGTGAACTTATTCATCTGCTCTCAATAGAGTTAAATCATTATCAACATCATCCATTTCTTTTCAAGCACAACTTCTGCTTTTGCCCACAGTGGTCTCGCTCATTTACTCTGGCCTGTTGCCAATACAAGTAGCTCAATTAAGCTAAATCATTGCTATCTGCATCTTAAAAGTCTCAACAGCTTCGCTTCTGTTCTGCCACAGTGATGTCAGTGACCAATCTATCCAAACCACTCTTCTTTTTCTTAGTGCATCCCTCCAACGACGAAGCTCACCGGTTCATGTAGCCTTAGCCTGTGACGCGCCTGCTGTGATCCAATGAGCGCAGTCAGCGTGGGCGCCAAGTCCTGGGCGTAGCGGCAGAGCGGCCCAGCGGACAGGAAGGCCAGATGGTGGCCACGAACCTGAGGGAACTGGCCCCCAAGCCCCATCAGGCCCGGAGACGCCTTGTGGCCGAACAGGCCATTGAAGAAGGCCGGCATGCGGATGGAGCCGCCGATGTCGGTGCCCAGACCAAGGGCCGAGCCTGCAGCAGACACCAGGCTGCCTTCGCCCCCTGTTGAACGCAAGGGTGCTCATCCCCGAATCTAGTACAGACATATTGGATAATGCTTAAATGGAGGACAAAAGATACCTAAGCGGGAAAACTTGTGAAAGAAACCAAGGGAAACAAGTGGAAGGGAAGTCTCAATCAGGGGCCAGCATTTCGGCAGCAATGCTTTCCAAAATACAAGCATCACGGACTAAACACTGGCACTAGCTGAAGGCTTAGCTAGTTAGAACGAATGCCCATTAAAATCAATACACATAACTGCGGCCACGCAGAAAGAGCGCTGAGTGACAGTGCCGTGTCTTTCGTGCCTTCTCTCTTGCGGCTGTTGTATTTTAGCTCGCATTTTGAGTATACAGAATAAGACTTCGTAAGCGTTGTACAACAAGGGCAAAAATTGAGAGATGGAGACATACTATATGTGTGTGTTTGTGTACAAGAGAGGGGGAAGCCAAGCGCTTGATTTTCGTTAATGACAACCATGAAAAACCAACAGCTAATGAAGCGAAGGGAAACATAGAGATGGTATTTGTAGTTTTCAATTGAAATGTGGAAATGATAAAGGGAAGTGAAAGTGGACGAAAAAAAACAGCTTGTATTTCTCTATATCGATTCGGCCAGGCATTTGCACCACATTCATATAGTCTGCGATAGCATGTTCCTGTCTGTCCCTTTTTTGTTCTTCTTTATCATGCGCAACGTTTATGAAGTCAAGATGTACAAACTCGTTGGAACAGCTGCACTTGCATGCTAAAAGGCACTCACTATGCTTGTCGTTCATATTTATTGAATATTTTATTCTGAACTCAATATATATAAGGACACAAAAACAACCATCTTTTTTCAAATAAATATAGGTATCTGTACAATCAGGTGTAGTACATCACAACGCTACAGCACTGCCAGCTCTAGGGAGACTTTTCTAGATGTGGAAATTTAAGCCTACTTAAGGGAAAGGGGGAGATTTGTCCCAATGTAGGGAAATTGCCTTCTCGGACATTTATACTCGGGAACAGCTGACATAGCGATCAATTTTGATTTCAGTCACCTCAAATTACCTTCGCAATCACACTTTTTATCGCATTGCAGTGCAGTGAACACATGTAGCCAAGTAAACGACAGCATGTGGGTGTCCTGGGATCTTTAAAGGAGTGCTGCTACTGCTATGTTGCCACTCATATCTCCAGCTGTGCTGTCAGTGACTGCGCACTCTGAACGAAATGTTTGTCAGGCAACCGGCGAAACAAGCCTATGCTGCAACACTAAACGAAGCAGGCGAATCTGGGCGTAGGTGGACACGCATGCCAAGCAACGAATGCAACAATGCGTTCGCAGCGCCAAACAGCCTACCAGCACATGTATTATACTAAAATTCATTGGAAACCACCCATAGGCAGAGCTACCTTAGACAGAGCCCCAGTGGTCATCTTCAGGCGAGTTTTGCTTTAGAGGAAAGATAAAATTAGCTCCGTATCTGCATGCTTTCCTGCAAATGACATGTAAGTGTGTAAATGTAGTGCAAATTCAGCACACGGCATCAAAAAAAAATATTCACATCTTTTACATTGATGTCGTTAAGTGTCACAATGTTTTGTGATTGTTACATTCTGTGAGGGAGCTTCGACGATCATGTTTATTACAGTTAGAATAACGTTCTGTGTAATCTTGGTACGTTGCTCTACATGCAATACAAGCTTGGACTACAAAGTATAAATGTGCTGACGTCTTCTGTGAATATGGGGGGCTTAAGCAGGGGGCATTCTTGTAGCATAAGAACTTGCATTGTGACATCATTTCAGCTCAAGTGCAGGGACACACAATTCGAATATTCTAATACAAGCTTAGATATAAATTTAAACTATAACATTTGCAGAAGATTCCTATAATGAAAAAAATGTGAAGAAATGATTAAAAAGTTGATTACCAATTTAATATTTTTTAAATTTTTAATAATTTTTAATAATCTACGAAATTCTAAAAAACATTTTATCTCAGTCAGGAGAAAACTCAATTAGGAGGCCTGGAGCCCTACATTGCAAAGAATAAGCGAAATTGCTGAATTGCCCTCTTTTGACAGCGATAGCTCTTTAGAATATTTTGGGCATTTTCTTTTAATTTTCTGTCCCGGGTATGATCCTTATGTTTATTGCAATGTTACCTTTTTTTTGCAAGTCACCAGAAATCTATACTCCATCTCACAAGTCGTTAGAAGCACTGTGGAAGCTGCAGGACTCCTCAGCCAACAGGAAGGCCGAATCCCCTTCAAGATGTATTCATCTGCGCCGCGTGGTCTGCTCACCGTCGAAGTAATTCAGTTACGATGTACTTAGGCAAAGGTCTTAATATTCATCTAGCGCTGTGACATATGATGTACCAAGGGAAAATAAAACCCTCCAATCCTGCCCATAATAAGACAGTTATGCCAGGAACTATATACGACTGCACAAGGGTATTACCTGTATATGCCTCTTAGCTTTGGCAGAGCTGCAAACAGCTTGGGAAATAGAGTGAAAATTTGGGACCAGCCAAAGATTCCAACCCCAGGCTTGCAACATTGCAGCTTCCCTTTCTTATATATATATATATAACACAGTCGTCGAATGTGCCAGAGTAATCGCTGGGACCCGCATGCCTTCCACAAAGTTCTATGCCATTCGCGTCGCGCATACATGCAATCAGATTGCACAAGGCTCGGCGACAACAGACAGCGGATGGAACCATCGATAACATTCCAGAAACTTCCGAGACATGCAAGCGCGTCCTGCGCTGTGCGATAACATTTGTTAAGTGGTTAAACGTGTCGTCCGATAAAGATAACTATACGTGTCAATATATATATATATATATATATATATATATATATATATATATATATAGTATAGCATATCACGCCACCTCTTCTCAGCAGGCGTTGCCAGCTTTCTATTGCAGAAGTACAATTTCCAAATAATGCTTATATTTCTTTTTCTTCGTGCAGCTTGCCCTGCAACAGATATCTTCAGTTAAATTAATGCTTAGAGGCCCACCTCATGTCAAAATTATTGTAGTATTATATAGCTTTATCCAAAATGTCGCTTTTTTTCTAAGTGTTCCTGCGCCCAAATGCAGTGCATGCATTTTAGAACGTATTATTGTGATTATCATGTTGAGTGCAATTGCACCAAAGTACTCTTATTATGAAGTGCGAAGCACTAGATCCTCACGGAAGCGCTCTGTGCAGCATATACAGTTGCCCCTTGCCCTTTTCTTCGTATCAACTTGGGGAAGCAAAAAGTGCTGTGAAGGTGGTGACAGCTCCCCATAAAACAAGCTGTATCATTAGATTAACACTTACAGATGAGAGAATTTCACTGTTTTATTGCAAAGATCGAGTACCCCTATGTTTCAATACAGGTTTTACGACCTTCCGCGCTATTGGTGTGGGCGTCCTGCATTACTATTCTAGAGCCTCTCCGCTTTAAAGAAATGACGCTTATAATGAAGTATATGTGCTTTTACCATGAATGGATTACAACGAGGGTTTCGGGCATTCATTTTACATACATCAACGAAACATGGCTGGTTTTCATTGTTACCTACTTTTTGTGAATTTTCGTGGATTTAATCTTGCTCGCACAGCTAAAAGTGAGAATGTAGATTGCTAGCTTTTTTTTATTATGACGTCATTTGTCTGAGACGAAGAATGTCACAAAGTTTTATATCTTTGCTATGAGTCTATATTGTTTTGATATATTGTCGACTGCTGCCTATATAATACGGGCGAATGGGCTTGTAAAGCTGCTTAAGAAGTTTTTTTTTTCCTTGGTCCTCGCCATGCAATCAATGGCAAAACAAGCTTCAAAATTCATAAGTAGCACAGGCATGCATCATCACATTTGCACTATACTGTTACATCGGGGTTTCGGTTTCGAGACCGAAATTTACTCGCCCTCAGGGGGTGCTGTGATAGAGACGCTGAGCCTACTTTAAGGTGCCGCACTTTCAATAAGGTCTCTCTCAGGCTCGGTCCTGGTCTTTGTCTGCGTCTCTCTTCAGGCCGCCTTCCCGGCGTGCCCAGCATGGAGATCATGGCGTCCGTGCCGGCATAACATGGGCGACGAGGATGAACTTTCCGTGCGGGCTGCACATCGTGAACTGCTGCCATAAGGCCCACAAGAATTGCCGATTCTGCTGCCTCGGATGCGGGATCCAACACTGCTAGCGTAACGTGTTCCGTCGCCATTCGTGACATCACATTGGCGACGAGGTTAATTCGTGTGCATTGCGCCTATATGCGAGTTACGACTCCCAGCTTGCTTCTTCACCGCACCTTCCACTTCTGCTGCCCTCCTTTCAAGCAGCATTTCGGCACTTTCTGCTTATTGACGCAACTGCGACGTCATGTGGTGGACCTTCGATGCTACAGCAGCATCTTCTTTACGGATGTGCACACCTCTCGGTACTGCCTGCTACTTTCTGCATGAACGCAGCAATGCCCCTCCCACCATTCCTGTCATGTCCCAGCGTGCCGGCTATTCTTTGGCTCAAATGACAACGTGTTTTGCAAGCATACGTCCACGACGACGCCAAGACCACTACGCCGAACCACAAGAAAGCACTCCTCAGCACGCTGGGGGTGGAAGGCATCAGTATTTACTACAACCTCATCGTGGGTGAGGCGCAGGCCGGAGCCGACGAAGGGACAGGGGACTACAAAGCAACTGACGTATACGAAGCGGCGCTTCAAGTGCTCGACCAGCACTTTCGTGAAGAAGAGGAGGAATTTTGCACTCGCGTCCATTTCAAACGCAGAGTACAAAGTCCTGCGGAGCCGACTACGGAATTCATTGCAGATGTTCAATGGCTCACCATATCGTGCAAGTTCGGCACCGCTACCGACCTCATGGTTGAAGACTAGATCTTTTGCGGGTTGCAGTAGCATCAAATTCACCACCGGTTCATACAACTCGGCGAGAGTTTTACCGTCGAGAAAGCATTAGAAATGGCTCAGGAAGAGGAAAGCACCGATAAAAATTGGAGGACGCTTAAGCTTCGCCTTCAAGAGTGGAACGCGACAGCTTTCCCGTCGACCTGCCAAGGGGTGTAAGACAATGCGCTACGGCGCAGCGATCACTTACGAGGCGCCCCGCATCGGACTTTGCGCCCATCTATCACGCGGTGAGCGTCGAGCAACGCAGCGTTCGGCGCGGCAACGAAACGTGCGCCTGAGCAAACGGAACGAACCAAAGAACTCGGTGTCTCGGAGGGGGAAACGATCTACGCCAGCCAAACGTCGTGCTCGGCACCGGCAGAGAGATAGATAGATAGTGATCTAAAGAAAGGAACGACGCTTGATTCTGCAACCCGTGTGGGAGCACGGCGAAGCGTCGTCAGGGGAGAGGGAGTCGGGGCCGCGACGCGCCTCGCACCATTCCCGCACAGCCCCAATGCGCGTGTGGCGCGCCACCTGTCGGGGCAGCGCCGTACATTGAGAGGAGGGGTCTTTTGTGTTTGCCGCAAGATGGCTGTGCGTGTGCGGAAAGCGCAGAAGAAATGTAGCGGAAACGTACTTCGCTAAGCGTTTAACTGCGACTTCTGTAATTTACATGCTTATAATTACCGATATACACAGCAGTATAGCTTTCTACGGCACATTTGTAAGGCAGCACCGCATTCACTAGAGGCGTTTTTGTCCAACAAGAGCTCCTTAACGCTGTCGCGTTAAAATAATGTAGCAGCTCGGTACACTACAAGTAGACGCCATTTCACAGCGCCGCCAGCCACAAGATGGCGGACGCAAACCCCCTACGCCCCCCTGCCGGGCCAACACAACGCCCTCTAGAGAACTTTCCAAGATGGCAGTAGGCGAGAGTGAGGAGGTGGGCCTCCCCGTCAGTGAATGAGGCAACCAGGCGCCTCCGCGCCGCCGGCTCGGCCCGGCGGCTGCTTCCACTGTGGCTCGCCGCATTGTAGGGCGTATTTTCCTGGTTGTCCTGGTTGTGCTGTTCGCCACAAATTCTGCCAGACGTGTGGCAAGAAGGGAAATTTCTTACAACTGTGCCGTTCATCGGTAAGTACATTGGGACCAGTCAACGAGCTGTAAACGCAAGACACTATTGCTATAAAGATGGCGACCATTCTACACATTGAAGACGCTGTCGGCACCCTATTGCTTATGCGCGTTCCCGTACAGGTGAACAACGTGACTCTACAGTTGATGGTTGACACCGGAGTTGTTGTGTCACTGATGAATTTTCAGGACTACAAGAGGCACTTCTCACATGTCCGCCTACTTTAATCACATCTAGTGATCCAGAACTGCTCGGAGCAAGTGGTGAATAATTTGGGCTTATTCTCCACCATGAAGTTCCAAGATAAGTCAGCTGCGGTGAACTTCTATGTCACTGAACACGGTTCATCACTTCTGGGACTCGTCCCTATTAAGGCATTGAAGGTGGTGATTGATGGAGCGACTTTGTCGTGTGTCCAAGCCTTGTCTTCACCACCGGACTTCGACATTGGTTCCCGCTGGACGGAATATCATCAGACTTCACTGAACTTATACGGTGCAGCGGACTTTGGCAGTATACCGCAGGTCAACGCCTGTTCAA
This sequence comes from Dermacentor andersoni, assembly GCF_023375885.2. Lineage (NCBI taxonomy): Eukaryota > Metazoa > Arthropoda > Arachnida > Ixodida > Ixodidae > Dermacentor > Dermacentor andersoni. Next base: position 68,181,566 of record NC_092819.1, on the reverse strand, counting down.
CTTCACCACCAGCGAGAGTGAACTAGCGTAGAGTGTTGGAACAGTCTACCTTAGGGGACTCGCACACATCATCGGACAATTTGGAACAGTTCCACGTCTGAACTTCCGTCCAACTTCAATGCCAGCGAGCATCGTGACAGCAAGCTCCACGGAAAACCCAGGTGGACCGTACATCACGGGTGAATTTGCGTGTTGAGCGCATTACTAGCAGGTTTTTCTATAGTCGCACGCATGCTGAGCCATACACCCATCTTGCAAATTCTTTTCTAAAACAGTCAGATGCAGTTACTTCAGATATGCCTTCAGTGAATTGCGCATTTCAGTGCAGTTCTCATTCCCGAGTGCATACTTACACAGCTCGTAAAGTAGCGCCAATGAGTATTTCATGTTTGGCCGTAAGGCAAAAGAGTCGGGCACGGTTACTTATGTTGACTGACGTGCCCAGTCAAAATTCTGCGCTAGCAGCGTCGACTGCTGAGCGTTCCACAGGATCTGAGGATTCTGCTCGGGCACCAGTTCAACGTCCGGCTGTAGTACCCAGCCAAAATGAACTCCTTGCTTTGCCTGATAGGCGTGTAACTGAACCCAGTGGTTCAGTGCAGACACCTTCACAACAAATGAATGATGTGCCCAGTCCCCATGCTTTCTCTGAAACACCTAACGCTCGTGCCTCCGAGCCTTCGTGCTCCCATGCAGTTCTCCATTAGTATTCGCTCCCAGCTGTGCCTGAGAAACGCGTCAGTGAATCTTCGGATTCTTTTGGATCTTGTTCTTCGCCTTCGAAGTCGTCTGACGGACACTTCAGTAGCTAGGAAGCTCAAATGTCGTCGTCATCTCCGCCCCCAGTTTCGCCTGGTGGGTGCTTAGCTGAGCAGAAAAGCTCAACAGCAACTTCGGAAACGCAACTTCATGCACCGCAATTGCCTCGGTGGTCAAAAAGGCGGCCCCAGAAACCGCGCCATCTGCAATATTTTATTTAATGGTCATTTCATGTGTTCATATTTTGTTATTACTTGCATTTCTGTGACATATGGCCAGGTGTTCAGATGTTTTGTTGGCTGCTGTGCAGTCCATTGTGTTCCTAAATGTTCATTTTTGTTGTGTGTTATACCCCTGTCAAGTGGGCAAGTTAAGTGCACTTACGGGGAGTGCACTTCGGGACCTTGAGTGGCACTTTCGGCTACGCCGTGCTAAACGGGAAAATAGAGTGTACTTGCACTAAAAAAAAATATCGACAAACTATAAAACCATGTTTTTTGTGATGTAGACTAAAATATTAAAAAAGTTCTAAAAAGCGATTGCTTTGGTTGTATTCTAAATAAAAAACAATCGTAATCTATATCTACTCAAGAAAAAAACGGAAGTATTTTTATCATAAGTTAACACCGGCCAAGACGAATGCCTAGTCAATCCAGAACAAGATGGAGGCGTGCGACGAGGTGGCATTTGATCCTGCTAGAACAGAATATCAGCGAGTTATGCTCTGATTATTTTGTTAAAAGCTCTTCAACAGCTAGAATTGACTTCTGTGTCCTTGTTCTGTGCATTGCGTTTTGTGCCGTTGAAACAGCTGGCGGCGAGGCTACGTACTCGACCAACAAAGTGCGTTCTGTGAACGCACTCCGACCGGGGTGCACTCTTCTCCGAGTACACTCAGCTTGCGACGTTTAGATTTGGGAAAGTGCACTTAAAACCGAGTGCACTCTCCGTAAGTGCACTTGCCCGCTTGACAGGGGTGTTGTTTGCATTGGAAAAAAGAATCGGAGTGCTCTATTTTGCTGCCTTTTGTTCTTCAGAGAGTTGGGAAAGGATGCCAAAGTAATGTATATCATTTACATATGCATAATCATGCTTCCCCTGCCTTCTGTTCAATACGCCTGCTGAGAGTTTTAGAATAGGCGTCCCAAAGAAATAGCGTCGAAGCCACTGCGCATGCGCGAGACGCGAACTGCGTTTGGGTTTTGCGTCGGGCACGCTATTTCACTGATTTAACGGGAGCCCCAAAAGTTGCCCCAAAAGATTTGCGTAAACAAACATGGCGGCACTCATCGAAGCGACGGCTTTAACCAATGCCTCCTTTACTATATGCCTGCCGCGTCGCTAGTTTTTTCCATTGGCGCGGAGGTTCCTGTAATTGAGAGTAGTCGTGGAGAGATGGCGCTCGCTGCCGACCCTACTTCCTCTTGCGGAGGTGGTCACGATTACTAGGCCGGCGAGGAGGAAGTAAACTTTATTGCTCTAGGAAGAGTAAGTCAGCGGTTAGGCCGAATGTCTTCATCTTTTATTGGTTAATGACGATCTCCGGCCTGTATGCTTGGCGCCCCTATTCCAGGGCACCACTGAGCGTGGCTACTCGTCGGGCATGATCCACCAGCCTCCGTTGGAGGCTAGGGTTGCCGCTGGAGCTCACGCTCTCCCACTGCTCCGCACTCGGATTTTCTATTTTGTGGAATGCCTTATTCGTATTGCACTCCAATGTGATGTGATTAAGTGTGGGTATTGCGAGCACTCAACCAATGGCTTAATTAGAGACCGTGAGTCCTACCTTCGGGATCTCAACCGACGCCGCCAAAATCTCGGAGGCAAAGGAACGTGATTCCAGTTTGGAGCAGCCGCCGCAACTAGCGCTCGCAGCCGACCCTGGTTAGGGTGCCTCGATGCGCGCGCCCTCTCGCACGGCGGCGGAGGGGAGCGCGCGAATCGAGGCATCCTAACCCTGGTCGAGATGAGGAAAGAGGAGAGCGGCCGGAACCAGCTTCTCAGCTCACGCGGAAAGCATCTTCTAAAGGAGCCATTGCTCTAACCCAGCACCAAACTAGGTAAAATTCGTGGTAACGCGTCAAGTTGGCAAGCTAGAAGTGACTGCGGTTATCGTTTTCTCTGAACAAGCGTGTGTTAGGAACTCTGGTTCATTAGACGCCGCTGATTCGGAATTGATAGTGGATTTTATGGATCGTAGGCCTAACACGGCTTAGCTCGTTTGGTGAAGGCACGTAAAGTTGGTTACGCAAAACTAAGGGTGACTAATTGTTTGCTGCTTACAGATTAACCTCTAAATTGTAAATGTGAATACACGAAATTCAAAATTACTATTATCATGAAATAGTATATTTTATTTAATTATTTCTAATACGTTTTCTTTCACGCCGTAGTGGCGCTGTCAGCGCAAGACGCTACCCTTTCTGAAGTAAAGCTAGGGAAACTATGGATCATGTTTTATTAGAATGTGAAGACGTCTACCCAGCGGTCGATTTAGGCACCACTGGCCTCCTTGAAGCCCTTGGGTTCAGCGGGAGCAGTGGAAAAGTAAACATGTCCGCAATAGGCATTAGTAAGAGGCGATTGGAGGATTGGCGGACGAAAAGTAGGGAAACGACAAAAAACAGAGACGTACAAAAGCACAGTTAGCAATAGGGGATCAGAAAATTTGGGTATGAGAGTTCATAGCGTTTTTTTTTTTATTGTTTAACTTAGGTAGGGCATTAAGCAGTATAATAGCAAGAGCTTGGTGGCCCGTTCCAAAGGGGACGCTCATAACATCCATCCATCCAGCTATGCGCAAACGCAAGGCCCTATTCTAAGTCTACTTCTGCGTGCCCCAACGCTAACACCCGCGAAGCTCTTTGGGCCCCTATTCTAAAACTCTATACTATTGCATAAGGTATACCCTTACCAAGTGTATGACGTTACTTCTTCCCAGAATTTTCAAAAAAGAGGGGGATGGTGTTAAATCGGGGTCTCGGTTTCGAGACCGAAACTTACTCGCCCTCAAGGGGCGCTGTGACAGTGACGCTGAGCCTATTTAAGGCGCCGCGCGTTCAATTAACACTCAGCCTCGGTCCCCGTCTGCGCATTTCTTCAGGCCGCCGTCCCGGCATGGCGATCGTGGAGGTCACGCCGACATAACATATACGTTTTACGACGCTGTCATAAAATCGGCAGTTGATAGTAGCGCTTGACCTTCTTCGTCATTCGCTTTTTTTTTTCCTTGTGGTGTGTTCGTTCTCACATTTCGCAGTGTTAGGAATATGCCAACTAGGTCCCGGACCGTCCTCCAATATGTGCTTAACCTGGTGTGCTATTGGACACCTGCAAAATATGGCACACCAGGTTGAGCACATATAAAGGAACTTTCCGGGACCTAGTTGGCATATTCCTAACACTGCGAAATGTGAGGACGAACACACCGCAAGAAAAAAAGAAAGCGAATGACGAAGAAGGCGCAACACGAAAGATTGACAAAATCACGAGCTGGCAGGAACATATTAGAGGCAATAGGTGCAGAACTGAATACATCAAGGAGCCCAAAAGAGGCTGAAGTAGAATTAAGGACTGACGTTAGGAACCAGATAAGAACCAACCCTCTCCCCAGAAACATGCATCCAGAATATAATGTCGAAAGGAGAAAGGCAAGATCTAAAGTACTCTTGCAGGAAATAGAACAGCACAACCAATTGGCAGCTATAGTTGATGCAGCCTGGGTGAAAGGTAAAGAAGCATATACGGCCATTGTCTCAAATTATCAAGGGAAGGTACAAGATGCTATCACTATTTTTACCAAGGACCCTATGGTGACGGAACAAGTGGCAATTGCTCTAGCCATCAGAAGTAATGAGTGGGCCTGCATTTACAGTGATTAGAAATCCGCTATAAGGTGTTTTGATAAAGGCTACATAACTGGTGTAGCAGCTAAACTTTTTGAAAATATTGGGATTATGAGAACTGAAATCCGATGGTTTCCTGCGCATATGGGGAAAGTGGACGAGACTCAGATAAACCTCAATGAGGTTGCTCATGACTTGGCACGAGGATTCGCTAACCGTGACAGTCACAACCGAGCCGTTCACCATCAAGCCAGGGAATCTAGAGATCATTTAATAACATACAATGACATTACCAAACACTACTATTTAGGACGCAGGCAATTCACATTGCCACATTCAATACTGAACAGGGCTCAGGCAGTCTCACTGCACTTATTGCAAACAGGTACATATCCCACACCGTACACCATTAATAAAATATATCCAGAGAGGGAGATTAAGACGGACTGCAACGATTGTAATGGCATCATTGGAAGCAGACATATGCTGGCGGGGTGTCCCGCGACTCTCCCCAACCTCGTTGAAGAATGGACGCAGTGGGAGAAAAGGATTCAAAGCCTATTGTTTCAGGACCAACTAAGGGCCGTCCAGAGGGCCCATGATATCGCTGAAAGCCTTGGCCTGACAGTGCCAACGTGGGAGCCGCCCGTCTTGGCTTAAGAATTCGAGCCTCCGGACCTCATTACAATAAATGTTTTCACACACACACACACACACCTGCAAAATATTACTATAGGGTGCGCGCATTTCGTACCGCTGGATCCTCCCGGTGTCCTTCGCAGGTCGTAGGGGTTGCGCGTCCTGCCATACAGCCTGTTGTTGGACTCCCACCACATGGCCAACTCGGAGACGTTCGTCACCGCCAGCGGGATGGCGCCCGCCGAGCGCAGCGCCGCCACGGCGTCCGCGTCACACTCGGCCAGCGCCCCTCGGCGGCTGCACAATCCTGCGTCCAACGCAAGCCCTGTCGCGGTGACGAGACAGAAAAAGAAAGCGAGCACTCGGTTGGACTGCAGCAACAACTGTCGATCGCGTGCTCAGTCAGCAGACATTCCGCAAGCGTTTGCTATGATTCGTGCTGAAGCTAGACGATGATAGCAAACCGCGCACCATCTCGCTTCCACCGCCGCTGTTATAGGCGCTTAATCTCATGGGCTAGGTTGCTTCACTGACTGGAATGGTACCGGTGCTTTAGGGCCAAAGAATTAACTGTAGAGCTCTAAGGTTAGGCAGGCAGAGAAAGAAGCGCAATGAAGATGGACGGTGGATAACCAATATCAACATGGTTGGCTACTCTCCTAGGAGGGCAAAATAGTGGAGGAGAGAAAGAAAAGTGAAAAACTACACGGGGCCCATAATTCAAATGGAGAGCAACTCTCTGTCTCTAAAGTAGCAGCACTTTTAAACCCTTCAGCATTAATACCAGTTGCCGAATCCATATAAACGCCTGAAATTCTCTCACTCTACAGCTTGTCGAGTCTGATGGTGACTGCATGTCTCTACGTTGGAGTGTGTGCAAACGATGCGAAGACATGCGCGACTCTTTGTCTCGTATTGGCGCATTGCAAAAGCTGCGAATGCAGCGCCCACTTTGGCAGCACTAATGTTCACTCGAAAAATATCACGCATGTGTACGACATCAAAAGAAAAATGGTCAGAAAAGCCAGACTGCATAAGCGTCCTATCGCTTGCTTTATGTAAAAAAAAAGTCCCACTTTCGCTCGAAAGGCCAAGTATCGATAGCTACAGCAAAGCATGAAACTACACGGAGTAATGTTCGTAGCTTTATCGGCCGTATAAATTAATCTCTATATTCGCTATAATAAATAATCAGCCATGGTGTCACGCGCGTACAGCAGACGGAAACAGACCTCAATCGATGACCACGAATCCTCGCTGTGACAACGCTGGCGTGATGAGCGCAAACGGAGGGAAGCCAATGTTTTTGCTGCCTCAGACTTCGATGCGTCTCTGAGACTGGAGATTACGCGACCTCCGGGACCAGTTGCGGGGGAAGACTGAGCACATGCAGCCGCCAGTCATGCACCCGCCGGAGCTTACTTCCAAGATAGGGTGCGGGAGGTGTACGCACTCTGCAGCGCGAACATTCATACGCAGCCACGGCCGCGTTAGCTAAAGAGTCGCGCTCACTTGCCCCCCACCTGCCCGCGAGCACGCACTCACCCCACCACGCTGCGCGTACTTTATCATGTGACCAACACAGGGCGCGTATCAAGCCACCATACTTTTCGGCTCACCCAATCACGCTTCCCCTCACACTTATAGCGTACGGCGCGCTGGGCGAGATAGAATGTTATCGCGCTTGGAGTTTGTACGGAACCTCACGGCGACGAAGCCGGCCGGAATTTGCCTGGAGTGTGTCGTACCCCAGATCAAAAATAGTCAAACCCAAAGAAGGCGTTTATGTCACTTAAACATGCGCACGCACAACAGCACCCGGGGCGCTATAAAGTAAAGCTATTCCAAGCTTTTCTATTCCAGTTCTGCAATCAGCTATCCGCGATTGGTCAGAAACTTTTTTTGGACCACCCCCGCATCGCCAGTCTGTCACTCGACCTCACGAAAATCGCGATAGCTTCCCATATGATATGACGTTACACACTGATTATGCATGATTGGACTGAACAAAACAAATAGTTATTTCTGATGCGATGCCTTTTCGCCATTAGACCTCGGCTATTGGTCAAGAGATTTAGGGCTGCACCCACTTCATCTGCCTGTCACGCGGCGTCACGAAACCGCGAAAACTCGCCGCGTCAGCGTGACGTGTACGCTCTAAAGATGCATTGATATGCCGGACAAAACTGATTTTTTTTAATAGTCGTAGGCTGCCCGTTCTGATATGAATAAAAGATGGCTGCCGCCGATCGCTCAGGCACTGGTTATTCGCACCTGCCGGAGAGCATGGGTTTATTTGACTACGATAAGCTTTTTCAGTGGCCGTGTAACGTTTTTGAGCACTTTCGGCACGTTTGCAACCTCGCTCTGCCAAATTTTCATTGCTGAGGATCCGTTTTAGCGGCTTTCTTAACCTTCCGTTGCGTGCCGCCGCCATTTTCAACCAGCCACCGCAAGCTAAGCAAAGGAAAGCGGACCAATCGCAAACGCCGGTACAACCCTCTTCACCCGGTTATCGATTTTCGGTGCACTGGCTCGGCCTCATCAAATCCCTCTCCACTTGAGCGTGCTCCTCGCCTCTTGTCAGTCATTTCGATAAGACAAGCCGCTCGAGGGTAGGCAATGTTATTCGTTTTTAAAGCAAACAAAAGCGACCTCCTCTAAACGAAGAGAGAGTTGCTTCGTGTGTTCAGACAACCCTCCGGGTCAACGCTCGATGCTAGCGTCTGTGGTTACACAAACTTCACGTCAGGAGATTTGAATGAAAACATTGGAATAGTTTTACGTTATGGGGCGCCAGAATGCGTAACTTGCAGACTTTTAATCGTTACAATAGTGTAAATGTAGACAGCAGAAGCTTGATGTGGGCGAGTCCGTTTTGCATACTTGAAGAAAAGAGCGCTACGAAGACGCGGACTAAAAGAGGAACATGTACGACGGACAAGGCGCTACTTCCAACTAAATGTTTTTTGAAGAAACAGGCTTTTAAATAGATACAACCTACTATGGCCCATCGTGACATCCCGACGTCCCTATCTCATTGGAAATCTCTTTTTCGGTAAGCGTCACTGAAAGGCAGCTAATGCAGACCGAACAGGCAAGAGAGGGCACTAACACAAAAAAGCCATTTGATAGGAAGAGAGTACATGTGATTCCTTATTGGCACAGGGTGTCCCACAACCTCAAGAAGGTGGCGCAAAGGCACAGTGCTAATCTTCTCTTCAGTGCACCGTGTAAGTTGGCCAAGATATGCCCTATACTGACAAAGGCAAAACCCGAACCATGCGTTAAGAAGCACGCAGCGCAGTACACGGCTTGCAAAAGTAATGTCGTATATGAGATACCCCTAAGTTGCCAACAGGTTTATATTGGTCAAACCGGACGGTGTTTTAATGAAAGGGCGCGTGAGCACAATTGGGCCGTAAATAACAATGCGGAGGGTCATCTGGCAGAACACTGTAAACGTCACAATCGCCGCCCGTATCTTCGTGACACCAGGTTTCTGGCACGGTCTAGAGATAGACTAGAACGGAAGATATTAGAAGCTTTGTACATTGCAAAGGCCGAGGGAACGTACATTAGTTGCCCTTCAGTGACACTTACCGAAAAAGAGATAGCATTTCTAATGAGATAGGGAGGTCGGGATGTCAAGATGAGCCATTCTAGGTTGTATTTATTTAAAAGCCTGTTTCATCAAAAAAACATTTAGTTGGAAGTAACGCCTTGTCCGTCGTACATGTTCCTCTTTTAGTCCGCGTCTTCGTAGCGCTCTTTTCTTGAAGTAAATGTAGACGATTGGTAGCTTAATAAGCGATAAGGAACAATTTAAACAAAAAGAAAAGGGTGTATCCCCATGGAGATACATAGGGCTCCATAAAATATGCGTGGGAAAAGCGTATAGTATGGTTGGACCAACTGAAATTCGGGGGTTGGTCAAACTGAAATTTGGAGGCGGTGAGAACATCTGACAATTGTCTATTAAAGCCTAAGCACTATTTGCCACCAGAACGGCCATGGGTAGATGCACATAAGCTAGAAAAAGCAAGCAGGAGAGAAACAATGCTTCCGCATTAGTAGACAATTCTCAAAGTTTCTGTAGTTTTTTAAGAGGGGGCACTGACATGTGTACTTGTTTTTCTCCGTTGAACGCTTTTCACCGATAACAAATGTTAAGCTTAATCACTCGACGCAGCATACACCTATATGTACCGGTAGTTTCTCGAATGTTATTAATAGCTCATCCCGCTGTCTGTTGTCATCGAAACTTGTGCATTCTGATTGTATGCGCCACATGCGAATTGTGTAGTACTGTCTTAATGGCACGTGGGTACGTGTAAAGGCACGTGTAAAAGCCGACGCGCTTGACCCGCAGATAAGATTTCAACGATCGCCGATTGTGCTCGCCGCTATCGTTGTGCTTTTAGTGGAACTTGCTTTTCTCGGCACAGGTTCGCCCAATAAAGTTAGTTTCGTGATTCAGTTCTTGCTACGGCGTTCTTCAACGCCACTGCAACGTAACAACAAACACAGACAAGCTTAGGAGAAAGAAAGGGCTTGTATTTACAGCAGATCAAAAAAGTTGGCGTGAGGAAAGAACCGCACAGAAGGAAGTTGATACACAACTGTACATTAATCGTCGTCCATACTTGACAATACGCACATTGTATCCGACGCGCGTGCTTTAGAAGTTGCGTCATCTGTGTGAATTGCCAAAATAGGACAAGCGATCAGATACTTGTTCTTAGCCGTCGAACATGCGTGTGAACAACCAGGCATTATTGTCCATACGTCCTTAAAGCACAAAGCTATCTCAGCGAGGTCAGCGTGCATTTGGACCTGGCCTGGCGGCACCGTGAAGCGGTTTTATGGTCTACTCAGGTCGTGAACATAAGTTCCAGTTCTAGGCAAAAAATAAGCTCATTAGCGTACGTTTTAATGCAAGAGCAATTATATGGATACTCCAGGTGCGTTTCTGCCGTCGCCGTCGCCGTGATGTTCCACGTAATGTCCAAGGGTGATAACATGGTCATCGCGCGCCGAATGCTGCATGTACGAGTGAAAGCGTGTGAGAGAGTGAGCCGACAATGGCGGCTCGATCGCGCGCCGTGCTTTCTCACTACAGTGTTGACAGAGTTTCCGCGCTCATCAAGTGAGATGTGTTCACGTTTGCTTGTACGCGGTTCATACCATGCTTGTTAATTTAGTAAGCGAATGTTTAGGAGTTCACACGGCCGATAAAACTACTATGCTTACTTCGTATGGCTGCCTACTAATTTGATATCTCAATCGATACTTGGCCTTTCGGGTGATATGCCTTTGGAGCTTGCAGAGAAGCTGTCTTTGCGAACGCTCCCGCACTTTCCTCACCGTGGCTGCTGGGTGCTGCTGCCGTCTTGCCGAATAGCTCATATAAAAAAATGAAACAGATCCCACGCACTGTGGGAATCGCTGTCATGCGAAGTATTTTGCTGGTAGCTGGCTACTCAGCATTGTTTTGGGTTGCACAATGTCTTACTAGGCGGACCAACATGTTTTTCTAAGACGGTACAGCTCTGTTTCTGATGGGAGCGCGTGCGTGACGACAGCAGCAAAAGAATGGTGACGAGGGGGACGATGATTGTGCGACGCCGACTTTTGGCGTTCGATGCGAGCTTACGACATGCTGAGTGTTGGGTTCTAGACGTTTACTGCACGAGCGTAGGCGTGAAAAGTGCGGATTGTGTCGTCATCTGACACTACATGTTATACAATCGTATGTATTTATGGATATGTGATGTGCTGCATATTAAAGCGACGATGAAATTTGCACTCCGGCGATGGAACATCAAAACCTGTTCGACCTCTTCGATGAAGGCAGTACAGCGCCGCACAGATTCTACGTAGCGTTTGTTGCTACGAGTAATGTGATGGGCAATGTAGGCCGATCCCATAGATAAACACGAGCTGCCACGCGGAAAGAACATGAGAAACTACCACGGGACGCATGGGTCGTACATCTCAAGGAGCCAGTCGGCTTTCGCGCGAGGGTATGCGTGCATCAGTGGTGTAGACCGGTCGATCACTAAGAAAGCATGCCATTTGACATGATACGGCTTCTGGGCCTTCTTAATATTTGGTTGGCTAGGATGGCCGATCGTCAAGCAGTTAGGACGCGAGGCCAATAAGGAGTTATTTTCGTGAATCTGCGAGTAGAATGGTTCAATAGTTAACTCCAAGAACCAGAACCGGATTGGCTTCCTAAGTGTGAAGGATTGATGCACATGCTGGAGTTTTGATTGCTTCCATTCTCAACCCGTGCTGGCCTGCTATGTCTATATACTGTATATCTGTGTAATCCGAATAAAAAAGAAAGAAACAATATTGGCCTAGTGTTCAAAGCATTTGGCGGCTTTGCCCGAAGGCAGAAATTCGATCCTGCTACCAGTCACACATTTCTTTTTATTACAAATGTCCGAAGTGAAGCGGCCCAGGAAATAAATACCGACCTACCGCGATGCGCCTGAAATGGGGCAAATAATGCTTCACAATAAAATTTTATTGCGTTCCCAATGGTAACATCCCCATGCTCTGATCACAAGACCAGAATCGCACGTGTACTTCTAGCGTGCCAACATGGACCAGCTCTTTAAGATGATCGCCGTGTGTGTTACTTTAGGCCGCACGAGCGTGCGAGGCACATGCGCTAGCTCTCCTTTACTCAAAAGATGTAGGAATGATATAGGCAAATTCATAGCATTTCATTAACCGGTTCACGAAAGCCTCGCTTTACATCGCTTCGAAAATGTGCGTTGGATCTGCATGATTTTTTCTTTCCGCCAGTTCTCTCTTGCCGTGTTCACACTCAACATGACGTCAAAACGTGCCTCGCGCAATGGGAATTGCGCAAGCGCTCTTCACGTTAAGACGGCAACACTTGGATGAAAACACGCACAAACGCTCGCCAGGCCTTCTCCGGGGACCTCATGATGTCCTCCGCATACACTCTAAAAAAACTTTTACATCATTAAGTGTGCTGTTCTGTACCATGGCTAAAAATGTAAAAAAAAAAGTAATATAGATGAAAGTGAGCTCGAAGTGCTCCTGCGATAAAGGAAGCCGTAGTCGAAAAGCGGGTATTAATTATGACCAAAGTGCGCACAAAAAAAAAACCTGACCCAACAATTTGACAGCGTTGGTAGCCCAGTGGCAATGGCCTTGCATCTTGAGGTCCCGGGCTCGATCCCCATTGCGGCAGCCGAATCTTGATGGGGTGATATGCAAAAGCGCTTGTGGTTTAGATGTGTGCAAAGAACCCCAGTATACAACAGTAAACCTGAGTCCCCCATTGCGGCTTTTCTCATAATGAGATCGTGGTTTCGCCATGTAACCACTGAGAATTTAATTTTCTTTAGCTACTTCGGACCAGTTTTCGTGGATGTTGGCGCAGCTAGCACAATGACCACCGGGACGGTAGTAGGAGCGGAGAGAGAAAGTGCAGTGGAGAGGAAGAGAGACGCGCCTGATTGTTTGGCGCACGCATAGATAGGCCGGAAGGAGAATGCCAGGAGGGTGTACGAGCTGCGAGCGCCCCATCCGCAGCAGTCGCGTGCGAGACCGCTTGACTGATAGCCTTTGCAGCGAAGTTGCAGCCAGACTACTAGCGATAGTGGGGGTTACTGCGAAGTTTCAAACCGGCTGCTGTGATCACAAAAAAGGACGCTATACTGTGTCGCCGTATCATTGGGCTTTGTGTTTGGCAGCAAGCTAGCCACTTCGTGTGTCTACTGACACGCCCAGAAGCTTTTTGTGATATGGTGCGGGGACATGCAGGGGGGCGGGTGACTCAAGAAAGCTATCGTTTACTTTGGCAGTCATCGTTGTACGTTTCGGAAGCACTTTATTAAACGTTCTTTTGTGTTAGCTGCGACACTCTGTATAAATGAAGGAGAGCCGGTTGCCTTTGACGCCCAGCAGGTCCTTGGCGGTGAAAGGGATGCCCAGAAGTGGCTTGCTTGCCAGCAGGACCTCGGATCCGTTGCTGCCGCGCTGGGCGATGGTGTCGCGCACCAACTTGTCCACACGGCGTGCCTCGTCCAGGGCCTCGCTCATGCGCTCGTCTACCACGGCACCCAACTGCGGCTCGATGGCACCGATGCGCGCGCAGAAGGCGCCGACGACTGCCTCGCTGCTCACCTGCACCAGAGCCCGAGGGACAAGGAACGGTGAACACGTGGTGGGAAGGGGGGGGGGGTAGCAGAGAAACACTTCAAATATGTTCTACAGAACAGAACAGGACGGACGGACGGACGGACGGACGGACGGACGGACAGACGGACAGACAGACAGACAGACAGACAGACAGACAGACAGACAGACAGACAGACAGACGGACGGACGGACGGACGGACGGACGGACGGACGGACGGACGGACGGACGGACGGACGGACGGACGGACCGACAGACAGACAGACAGACAGACAGACAGACAGACAGACAGACAGACAGACAGACAGACAGACAGACAGACAGACAGACAGACAGACAGACAGACAGACAGACAGACAGACAGACAGACAGACAGACAGACAGACAGACAGACAGACAGACAGACAGACAGACAGACAGACAGACAGACAGACAGACAGACAGACAGACAGACAGACAGACAGACAGACAGACAGACAGACAGACAGACAGACAGACAGACAGACAGACAGACAGACAGACAGACAGACAGACAGACAGACAGACAGACAGACAGACAGACAGACAGACAGACAGACAGACAGACAGACAGACAGACAGACAGACAGACAGACAGACAGACAGACAGACAGACAGACAGACAGACAGACAGACAGACAGACAGACAGACAGACAGACAGACAGACAGACAGACAGACAGACAGACAGACAGACAGACAGACAGACAGACAGACAGACAGACAGACAGACAGACAGACAGACAGACAGACAGACAGACAGACAGACAGACAGACAGACAGACAGACAGACAGACAGACAGACAGACAGACAGACAGACAGACAGACAGACAGACAGACAGACAGACAGACAGATGAGTGTGAGGGAGTGACTGGTTTATTGGTTTTGCACTTAACATATTGTGCTATCGCGGACGCTTCTCTTAATCTTCCGCTCACCTTTTTTCTTCTCCCAGTGCAGGGTAGCCAACCGGGCGCTGTCCTGGTTCCTGCCTCTCATTTATTTATTTTTTCTCTCTCTGGAAGTAGTTGTTAAATGGCTTCTAAGGACAAGCAGCGGGCAATTATGGAATGGTAAAATTGCAGCATTTGCATTGCCGAGGGAAAAAAATTACGCAGTGACTTGACTGGAGTTGTCTAAGTATACGTAAGCGTTGTGCCACTTGCTCATTTCTACGCAGCCTGCCGTCATTACCCATCTTATCACACTTGATCTGACCAGTGCGAACCTTTATAAATCATTTTCGGTCCTTATCAACCTTATCTGACTCGATGCGACACTTATCAACCTTATAGCAATCGATCCAATCCTTATCAACCATTTTATGTCCTTGTCAACCTTATCGGACACGATCCGACCCTTATCAACCTTTCACAATTGTTCTGACCATTAGAGGCACTTATCGCTCTGTAGCACCTTATCCATCCGCGTCGAACCATTATCAACCCTTATGATACCCATATAACCCCTTACCACTCCTTATCAACCATATCAATTCATTGACTGCTTATCTGTCTCTGTTGTCGCGCTACGCGAAGCGCATAGCTCTCACAAATCGGTGGTATTTCGGACGGTGAAGGAACGCCCAAACGGAACGCACATCCCGTGACCACCGAAACGTATCGGTGGTGCGGCGTGTCTGGGTTTAAATTTTTGGCAAAACAGGAACTTTTCTGACGTCCACAAGTCTATAAGTCGGCTCTACATGTGGTCTTAGAGATGGATTTTATTCCACCATCACCAAATCCGTCAGCAGAGTCTTCATAGAAACTGTTGTCCTTTGACACCTGTTTTGTAGTGCGGATACAACGCATTCATATGGTGGATCAGATATGTTTAGCTACGGCGAGCGTAGCTGTTTAGCCCAGTGGGTAACACACTAGGCTTAGCTTGCGGCCGTAGGTTCGAAAGTTACCATCGTCGGCGTTTTCTTCCTTTCGCATTTATTCTCTTTTTCTTCATGGAGCACATCGTGTTACGCGTTACTGACCGACGGGCAGATTTCCTGATGAGCCGCGTAAGATTGCCTGCACACTAATATAATTAGCCGAAAAGAATTCCACTGCCGAAGGCCGAAATTTTCATAGCCAATTCTCTATCTCATCACATCACTCTAATCTATGGTGCCACGCTGATTGGAAAGCTTGTGAAGAGCTTACTTACTGCTCGGTTAATTATTGAAAGGAGGCTGCAAAAAGTTAGCAGGTTCATTTTTCTATTCCAATGCAATGAAAAAAGTGTGATCTCCAAGAAAGGTGCATAGATTTGAAGGCGTGGCACATCTGCGTACTTTGTTTCCGTCTTTAAGATGCGCAGGTGAACTCAAATAATTCAGCTGTTATTTTGGCATTTCGCTTCGACACACGGGGCAGGCGTATGCGATTTGCGCAGGTTCAACGGCTGTGTCGTAACAGTAAGAAGCGAAGCTATGGAGGTGTTTGCAGCGACATCGTTGCCTGATGTTGTTTGCTGAGTAGCGCAGACGTGTTTTTTCGATTTTCCGCTTCTCCGCTTCTTCGCAGGTCTCGCCTCGCCGCCACTCGTATATGTACCACAAGATTGACGGGAAACATTGCCGGTAATCGTGTGTTGCTTGGCTTGATTGATCATTGAGCTATTGTGTCTGACATAGCGCTTTGCGCAATATGCTTCCTGATTTGACGCTTCTGCGCCACCTGATAATTTGACACTTTTGTGTACACTGCGCTCGAGAGACGCCAGATGACACACTACCATGTGAGCATGTTCTGCTGTGTAAGCTATGCTCGAGAGGCACCACACAACCACTGCCAAGGAACCCCGGTGCATTGTGTCTAACGAAAGCCTCCCTTTGAAAAAAAAAACCTTGCCTATTTCGCTTGGAGGGCGAACCACTAAAAGCGATTGCAAGGTGTAGCGATGCGAACTGACTTCTCGTATGGTCTTATTGCTATTCGCAGGTGCCACATTTTGACGCGGAGTGGCACGCAAAACATCTGCAGTGCTGCTTGAACAGAAGGAACATCACCCTGACAACCACCAGGCTGAAAACGACGTACAGCGCGAAGGACAAGGACTGCAAGAGACGACATACACTGCGCTGACTTCCAACTATATTGTATTGCGTTGCCACATCATGTGTATGTATACAACAGGGGGCATGCGCAGAAAATGAAAGGCAGTCACAAGGGGTGTTCTAACAGCGAACCCATGCACTAAGAACATGGTCACTTGAAAAAAAAAACGAACTATACTATTTCTATCTGTTGAGATACATGACTTCACTAGGGGTCAGCGCGATAGAGGGGGCACTAACGCATACACTATCCAGTTTTCTGATGAAATCAGGTTCTATAATTTCCCGCGAGAGCGTTGAGCTGTTTCGCTAAAACTTCCGTATTTCCAAAGAGGGCACGCAGCCGCAGTCCCAGCGATGGAAGCCCAAGTGGCCTTGAACACTGTTATGAAGGTTGTTATAGTGCTCTCTTAAACGATCGTTTAAGCACCTGCCTGTCTGTCCAACATATTTACTGTCGCAAAACAGGGGAATCTGGTAAACCGCATTCGTTGCGCATGTCACAAAACGTTTTCTGTGCAGACAGAGCAAGAACTATGACGTGATGTAGGTGCATTTAGACGTTTACAGAGCCTTGCCAGCTTTTCCGGGGCTGAGAAAACGGCTGTGATTCCTGCACGTTGCCCAATCTTTTTTAGCCTATATGGGAGGAATCGTGCACCATACGGTGGCACTGCAAACCTGCTTCTCTCAACCGGCTCGCTCCTTGACTGAGCGGGCTCATCACTCACAGCAGGTTTCTTTTCCATTGCCGCCACCCATAGGATTATCTCAGCTCCTCTGACTTTCCGCTTGACGTTCTTTGTTGCCATGTTGCTCACCATGCATACAGGTCGCATATTTGCTGGTAAGCTTCCCAGTTCTTTTCCTTCACTGTGAATCAATGCTTTACCGGTACGAATACCTAAAGATTCTCCCAGCCCATTTCATTTGTTCCATATTCCTGTCCTTTCTCATAATCAATTTTACTCTGTGCTTCCCTCACTTCAAAATTGTCCAGCCCATATCAACCCGGCACAGCTTTATTTTTAGTCTTCCCGTAAGCACCCAATGCGAGGCATCCCACTGACCTTTAGTTGCCATCGAGTCCTGATTGTACCCCTGATTTGAAGCAAACAACCGCATTTCCAAACGTAATTCCTGGAACCATTACACCTTTCCACATACCCCGAAGCAGTTCGTACCTGTTGTGACCCCACAGCGCGCTGTGTTTCATTATGGCGGCATTTCTCTTCCCCTTTTCTGTTATAGTTTTTTCCTGTGTTTCCACATATCTATTGCACTCGTTTTATCCATACACCAAGGTATTTATATTCTTTTACCCGAGGTATTTCCTGGCCCTGAATTGACACTGTCTGTTCATTGTTTTCATTGAATACCATACCTCCTGATTTCTAACGCTAAATTTCAGACCTCAATTCTCGCCTTCTTGTCCACAGATAATAGCCAGACGTATTATATCACTTTGCTTGTTAGCTAGCAACACTATGTCGTCCGCATAAAACAAACCTGGAAGTTTACTGCTCTACTACTGCACCTGCCTGTTTGATGAGAAATTAAACCCGATATTACTCCCCTCTAGCGCCCTTTCCATTCTCACCATGTACATCATAAACAGCAGTGGGGATAAAGGGCGCCCCTGCCTCAGTCCCTTGTTGATATCAACTTTCTCTTCGCTCCTCATCCCTTCCCATTCAACGCAAACGGTATTTTCTAGGTAAATCTCTCTCAAAAGCTGTAGACAATCGTTACCTACGCATTCCCCTTCGAGAATATCCCACAAAATGTTGCGGTCTACGTTGTCATACGCTCATGTAATATCTAAAAAGTCCACATATAACGGTATGCTTTCTACTCTTGGTATTTCAATACACTGAGTAAGAACAAATAAGTTATCATCCAAACGCCTACCTATTCTGAAGCCATTCTGAAGTTCTCCCAAAATGACATTATTCTCTGCCTATGCTTGAAGCTTTAATTTGATTGCCTGTATTGCTAGCCGGTGTATTACCGATGTAATGGCCAGCGGTCTATACGAGTGAACTCTCTCTTTCTCCCCCTTACCTTTATAAATTAAATTCCTTCTACTTTGTCGCCAACTGTCTGGCACTCGTCTATCTTTTGAAGTTTTTTTCCACTGTTTTCACCAGAGCTTCCTTACTTTTTGGTCCTAGTTCATTAATCAGCCTAACGGGAACCTCGTCTAACCTTGTGGCTGTGCGCTTATGAATTTTCTCTTCGGCTTTCTTTGATCCAGTTCAAATTTGTCAGCACCATCTGGTTCTTTTTCATGCTCTTTTTTTCTTCAAGTACAACCTCGTCATTGCCTTGGAAAAGTTCGGATGTCATTTTTCGGACGTAATTTAAAGCCGCTTCCCCTTCCAGTTTGTTTCCATCTTCGTCTAGGATATGTTGTTTTATAGTTGTTGACTTCCTGCCTAGTAATTTCATGTGGTTCCGAAATATTCTAGGTGCGGCCTTCTTTTTCGCATGTATTTCTGACAACCAACGTTCGCTTTGACCTTTTATTTTTGCTTGAACCAGTACTTGAACCATAGATTTGTTTTGTCCCAGTTTATTTCCCATTTTCTGGCTTCGTCATCCTGCGGCAAATGCGCTTTTTTGTTTTGCGTGCCTGTGTTCTCGGGATGCTTTCTGTCGTTCGGCGATCGCTTCTCGTATCTCCTTGTTCCACCAGCTTTTCGGTTTCATTTTTTTTCCTTTCGAACGAGAATGTTGCTTCGCTTTTCGTATTTCTGTCGTTATTACATTTAGAAGCTCACTATATTCCCCACTCTTTACTTTTCCATTTGCCAAGTTTTTCCTCGACTCTTGTGACTATATCTGTTACTTGCTCAGCATTCAAATTTGGACTGGCCATTTTTCACTCCTTCCTGCCTTTCCCAACCACATATCCCATTTTCAAAATGATGCGTTTATGGTCACTCCCTATGTTGCTACATCCTTCCTCGTCAATGACCTTTTCTCTCAACTTATCATGAATTCCTTCTGTCATCAGACAGTAATCAATGCTCGATTGCCGGTTTCCCACTTCCCACGTGGTCTGCCCGTCGCACTTAGGCCCTGTATTCACTAAAACGAGGTTATGTTGCTCACAAAGAGCTAGCATTGACTTTCCTTTGTTGTCGGTATAGTCATCTAGATCCTGTATGTGGGCATTCATGGGTGTAATAGGGGAATTTCGACATCATTCCCAGAAACCTTAATATCGGCACTTAGGGATTCCACTAACAGATTCAGATTCAGGTTTATTGGTTCCAAAAACAGAAGTAATTACATGACAAATATACAGACGAGGGTCCCAAAGTGAAAGAACTGTAGTGGGACCATCGGTTAATAATAACAACATTGATGGCGATATCAATAGTCAGCAAATTAGCGTATTATAAACAACAACTACAGGTCAAGTACATCATTAGACATGTCATTTACAATCAAACACGACAAACCACGTTATAAAAGAAAGTCCGAAAAAAGCATGGGTGAAATACAAGAAATGACATGTGAGATAAAAGTCAAAGGTACACCGCCAGATCGTAGTTAAGTTATCGCAGGAAATGATGCTTAAGGTGATTTTTAAAAATTGCAAGAGAAGTACAGGATTTTGTGGTTGATGGTAATTCATTCCAAAGAGAAATTGCAGCGAATGAAGATGTTTTTTTGCCGTAATTGGTATGAACCATGGGTAATAAGAAACTGTTGTTAGCCGCAAATCTGGTCATATTTTTATTCTGCAAAAGGTCAGTTGCAATGAACGGAAACGTAAGGTTATTATGAAGCAACTTGTGGAGTAAGACGAGTATGGGATTTGATTCTTCTCTCTACAATTATTTCCGGTCCACAAATACGTCACGCCCAGCCCTGTTTCCATTCAAGTTATTGTACAGATAACCAAAGATGCGCTTGACATATTGAATTTACTCTTTTCCATTTGGTTCCCTGATGGATGAGCATTCCGACTCCCCCTCCCTTTGTTTCCGATTTAGTTCTGTGACAGCCTTCGCAAACAAAATTCTCAATCACTGGCGCCTATTCCGAGTCTCTAAGGTTCGTTTCTGTAACTGCATACACACGCCTATCCTGTATTGAACTGATTCTCAATCTCTGCCCACTTTTCCTTTCTTCTGGCGCCCTGCATGTTTATGTAGCCTATTGCATGGCGAAGCGTCGAGGCGAAGCGTCGCGGAGGAAGAGCGTAGGTGGAGCCGACGAGCGTCTCATTTCAGGAATCGCCAGCCATTTGTGCGCAGGCGCGAGTACAAGCGGGTGCCAGTGAGAAAATCTTGTGGCTGTTGCCATAGAGAAAGCTGTTGCTCCGTATGTCTGACTTTGCCTAGGTGCTCGGAGAAGTTTCTTTGTTCGTTTTGTATGCGTTTGTCCCTAGGCATGCCGGAATGGCGCTGTGGGGCCATTGCCCATGCGCGAGTGTGTCCACGCTCCGACGCTGGCTACCGGCACGGTGAACCAGGTGAAGCAGTGGGCATTGGCGCCCCAATTTGTGATACGAACACGCAACACTTGCATTGCGGCGTATACGAGGCAGGTGAAGCAACTTGAAATACTTCAGTAAAGGCTGTGCTAAGCTGTGGAAGGGTTGTGAGCACGACTTTGAAAACGCTACCCTCGCTCTCGAAAGCTGCGTCGCTCCCTTCGCAACGAGGCTGAAAGCATTCATGCGGATAGTGGACACGACGCCACAGCGAAAAGCAAGATGGAGGAAAGATGATGAAGCCATGTGTTGAGGCCACAACAATAACGACGACACGGTAAGTGTTTGTTGCAATTCAAACTGCATATTTCCGACCAGGTAAGACTTACGCTGCAAACGTACGTTATGCTGTGCGCGCACTTCCCTAAAATAATTCGGTGCATACAGAGTGACTGAGCACATGCGATACGGAATGAGAAGCACGTATATATTTGCAAATGTGCGTCCATAAGCCTTCACACCATACTTAAAACCACAAACATTTGCTGCTGCCATTCACAAGGCATTGCATTCGCGTGAAGAGCAAGAGGGTACGCTATCACTAAAGGAAAAGCGCGTGGCCAACAGGTACTTGTCTCGTCACTTATTGGAATAAACGCAGACCAAGGGCTCTACTAAAACACAGGGCTTGCTGTGATTGAAGACTTAACGGTTCTTGTTCTTGCTGCGATTCCTAAATTGCATCTGTGTAATGCGGTGAAACATACGTGTATAGCAGTGAGGCGAAGTGAGCATTTGCGCGCGTACGAAATGTAAGTAACATATTATTATCTGGGATGGCCACCTGAGGCTCCGCGGTGAAACATGCATTGTATTGCAGTTTAGAGAAGTGAGAATTGGCGCTCGTACTAAGTGAAAGCAACATGATTATCTCAGGGGCCAACCGACGCCTCCGCGGAGAAGCAAACGGTGTATTGCAGTGAAGCGAAGTGAGAATTTGCGCGGAGGCCTCAGGTGAGTACCTGAGATAATAAAGGCGAGAACAGTGGCCCAGTGCGGTTTTCATTTTTTATAATAGCTTCCTTCCATTTTGTACGCGCGAAAGTCTCACTTAACTTCACTGCAATGCACCATGCTTCACCGTGGAGACCTCGGGTGAGCATCTGAGATATAATATCAGTAATAAGTTGGTTACGCTTAGTACGCACGCAAATTCTCTCTTCGCTTCACTGCAATGCACTGTATGCTTCACTGCGGATGCATTACGTGGGCAACTGAGATTAAAAAATCACTGCCGAAGCACTCCGTACTAATGGTTAACCAGCGAAGCTGAAACGTGTGGCCTTGGTGTTTATCACTGGTCTTATCCCGACGGTTCATTAAACAACGGCTTGATAGGCTGCCGGATCCTCGGTACGCAGTTGCTGCTTGCGCTGTGCTGCACGAACCTGGTCATGTGCCCGGGTTGCAGCATCGGAATGGCGTAGACGAGCTCGTTCCCGGTTCTGCTTGCGGCGTTGCTGATCGAAAGCTACCTGCTCCTCAGGAGTACATATGACGCGTGGTCTACCCCTTTGGGAACCGGAGAGAAACTGCTGTGCGCGCGCTCAGCTGCCATGGAGAGCAAGGACGTCACTACTGGCGCAGCCAATCGCGCGCCTCTTTTTTTTTCACACATGCGCAATGGGCTGCGCCGCAGCAGTTTTCGGCGTACAGGCGATGGACGCACGAATCGGCTAACCGTATACAGCTTCGATGTAATAATAATGTGTTGCTTACACTTACTGCGCACGCGCATTCTCACTTGCAACACTGCAATACTGCAGTGAAGTCTGCAGTCTGAAGTTCACTGCAGTGCGGAGTCTTCAAGTGGGCATTTCAGTTAATAGTAATATGTTGCTTACACAGTGCGCACGCAAATTCTCACTTCGCCTCACTGCAATACACTATGCTTCACCGCATGACATAAATGCATTGCGTTGAAGCCATGAGAAATCACCGTTTTACTTTTTCCACAACTATTAGGGATCACCGCAAGCCCTGTGTTTTAGTAGAGCTTCCCCCTTGGACTGAGTTTATTCCAGTAAGTGACGAGACAATTACCTGTTGGCCACGCGCTTTTCCTTTAATGATAGCGTACCGTCTTGTCCTTCACCCGAATGCAAAGCCTTGCGAATGGCAGCAGTAAGTATTTATGGCTGGAAGCATTGTTTGAAGGCTTGTGGACGCACATTCGCAAATATATGCGTGCTTCTCATTCCATATCGCATGTGCTCAATCACTCTGTATGCACCTAATTATTTTACAAAAGTGCGCGCAACGCATAACGTTTGCAGCGTAAGTCTTACATGGTAGAAAATATGCACTTTCAACTGCAACAAACACTTACCGTGTCATCGTTATTGTTGTGGCCTCAACCATAGCTCCATCATTCTTCCGTCTTCTTCCTTTTCGCTGTGGCGTTGTGTCGTCTATCTGCATGAATGCTTTCAGCCTCGTTGCAAAAGGGAGCGACGCAGCTTTCGGGAGCGAGGGTAAGGTTTTTAATGTCGTGCTCACAACCCCTGCTCAGCGTTGCACAGCGTTCCTTGAAGTATTTCAAGTTGCTTCACCTGCCTCGGATACGCCGCAATGCAAGTGCTGCGTGTTCCTACCAGCAAATGGGGCTTCATCTGGTTCACCGCACCGGCAGCCAGCGCGGGAGCATAAACAAACTCGCGCATGGGCAAGGCCAGCGCGCGCAATCTCGTCAACGATCATCCACACCATCGCAGTGCTCCAGCATCATCCAAGGAGACGAACGAGGTAAACTTGTGGATGACGCACGGCATCAACAGACCGACACGCGACCTCACACCGCAATGCCGGCACGCCTAGGGTCAAACACATGAAAAACGAGCAAAGAAACTTCTCCGTAGTACCTAGGCAAAGTCAGACATTCAAAGAGCAAATGCATACAGATTTTATCTCTCGCACCCACTCTTACTCTCGCCTGCCTACAAACGGCAAGCGATCCCTGAAATGAGACACTCATGGAGGCGCCTTGCGCTGACCTCCTCTGCCAATTGCTACCGGTTCTGTGTGCGGAATGGACGTACCGGGTTCGTCTCGCGATAACATCAGCCCTGCGCGTCGTATGCTGTATGTGGGGGTGAAAGCGTGCGACGGTGAAGCGGTGATGGCGGCTCAATCTCGCGCGCTCAAGGCAGAAAAACGGGGGGGGGGGGGGGGGGAAGCGCGCCGTCTTCCGTCGCACTCAAAGCACCGGGATGATGGGAGGGAGGGCGTTCTACTTCGGCGGATGCTGCGTGTATGGCGTGGCGGCGCGAGCCCTATCTTGAAAGCGATCTGCGGTGCGGACAGAGTGTGGGCGCCTAGGTGCACCGATGGCCGATAACTTCGTGTGCGCTATAGCACACCGCCTGTGGGATCATTCCCCACCTGCGGCAAGTTACTTCCTCATCCACTTTCATTTCCATTAATTTATCGTTTCTTATTTATATCATTTATTAAAGCACAAGTAATTTCCTCTGTGTTGTCCTGTCTGAGTGTTTGTTAGCTTCTTATAATAATGACTGAAATGACTTGTAATGACTACTGATGACTATGATATGACCAACATGTCTAACGACGGCTTATAATGACCACAATTGATTACAAATGACTAAAATGCTTAGTAGTGAGCAGTAATCACTAATAATGACTGAAATGACTTGTGATAACTAGTAATGACTATGGAATGGCCAATATGTCTAGTGACAACGTGTAACGACTACAATTCATTAGAAATGACTAGAAATGCGTAGTAATGACCAGTAATGACGAATAATGACTGAAATGACTTGTAATGATTACTAATGACTATGATATCACCAACATGTCTAACGACAGCTTGTAGTAGCCACAACTGATTACAAATGGCTAAAAGTGCTTAATAGTGAGCAGTAATGACTAAAAGAAAGAAGAGCAAGAGGCGAATGATAAGAGGAGGAAGAGTAGGCATTTGCCGTTCACGTCTTAAGAGAGATCTTAACAGACCTTGTAATTTTTCGCTCAAAAGGAGACCACTCAAAAATGCTTCTGAATATACACGGACAGCAGCATACGAAGAGCGTGACACGAGTGAAGATATGAGTAGAGGCCCAGTCTCTACTACGGCCCGTACTGCGCCCCGGGAGAATCAGTGATGACATTTTGAAGGTAGAGCGCCGTAAGGCGCGAGAGAGGTATGATCTCACATGAGTGACTCATTACGAGCGCCACAGGCACGAGGAAGTCTCTTCGACGTACCTCTCTTCGACGTAGACACAGCGATCACCATAAGAGGCGTCAGTACCTGCTGCTCCACATGATTCAGCGCGCCGGTAGCCAGTGTCGGAGCGTAAACAAACTCAACCCCACTTCGCTATGCCAGTACGCCTAGGGACAAATGCATCCAAAACGAGCAAAGAAACTTCTCCTCCGTAGTACCTATGCAAAGTCACATATTCAAGGAGCAAAAGCCCCCAGATTTTCTCGTTCACATCCGCTCTTACTCGCGCGTTTTCTCTCTCACACCCGCTCTTACCCGCGCCTGCGCATAGAACGTCGGACGACTCCTGAAATGCCACGCCCAGCTGTGCTGCCTAGCAATCGTGAAGTCCCCACCAGTATCGGCCTGCGGAAACGGCGCCAAAAAGTGGCTGGAGTCGGAGAAATGGGAACACGACATATGGGTTGCAACGGCACCGTAAATGTATTGCACCAATTACCCGTGATGTCACGAATTTAGACAGTGTCGGCTTGGTTATAGTTAAATGGTTATCTCATAAACACGGACGGCATTGAATTCTTAAAGAACCGAAGACTTAACCTAGCGAATTTGTACAACTTTCCTTGCATCAAGACACCTCAAATTCGAGGACATACTTTTCTATCGTTCACGTCACATTAATGTAAAGGCGCGGAGATCTCGGCGCGAAATTCTAATACAGGGTGTCCCAGCTAAACGTATCCAAGGTTTCAAAAATGACGAAGTTTGCTAATGAGCTGAAACGATCTCGGTGTTGAGGATCGCGCGACCTGATCAGCGGTATTTTTGCTTTCTTTTCGCAAAGTCAAATAATTAGTATAAACGGATTGCCTTACCTTTTAAATATTGGTTTCAGCAAGAAACAGCTTTTATGAAAGTTGTAGGTCATATTTAAACGTGGCCGACTGAAGTGTTTGAAACTAAGTACCGTTGATGGAGCTTTCTTATACTTGCCCTTAAAAAAAGCCCGCGAAATAGAAAAAC